>NW_026294551.1:67867044-68152044 GCF_007827085.1 Peromyscus californicus insignis
CTCCTCACCAGCAGGTGGATGGCAGCTTCTGGCCAAACTCATCAGGCAGGCAGAAGACTTGGTGCAGTGGCCTTTGATTTTGGAAGCAATTGCAGCCAATCAGGGGCCTCCAAGTTTTGTGTCACCCCCCCCCCCCCACACACGCGCACACACACACACTCACACACACACACACACACACACACACACACACCGCTCTGCCTCCTCCTGGAATCTGAAATGTCAAGAGGCAGTTTTTCTAATAACAATAAAATGAGTCACACACGAGGGGCAGGAAGGTTTGACATCTATTAGAAGTCACAGAGGGTGTTCATTCTGTCTGGGTCTCAGTTTCCCCATCTGTGAGTTAAAGGGAGGTCTTCTGTCTTTTTTGTTTTCAGGCTGTATTGAGACTTGACGAGCAGTAAAATAACTTGACCTGTCAGTAAAATAATGGATGGGCTAGAAGGTTTGGTGGAAAGTATAAAAAAAGCCAAGTGTGGTAGCTCAAGCGCATGGTCCCAGCTCTTGGAAGGCTGAAACATAACTGGCTAGTTCAAGGCCAGCCTGTGCTCTGTAGCAAGAGCCTGTCCAAATGAAATGAAATAATGAAATGAAGGCTTGCTTCAGCAGTAGATGAACTAAAATTGGAAGGATACAGAAAAGATTGGCCCAGCCCCGGTGCAAGGGGACACACGAATACACGAAGTATCCCATACTTTAAAAAAAGAAATAAAGAGGGGGCTATTGAGATGGCTCGGCAGCCAAGTCTGACAAACTGAGTTTGATCCCCAGGACCCCCATGGTGGAAAGAGAGAACCGACTCCCACAAGTTGCCTCACTGTGGTGTGGGTGCTCACTCCATCCCACACATACAACTCACACATACAAATAAAAGAAATGTAATAACAAATTTTTTAAAGGAAGGAAGGAAGGAGAATGGAGTGTGTGCTCCAGCCTGAGACCTCGATGCCCCCAGGCTTGTGTTCCTAACCAGTGACACTTCAGAGAGGAAGCTGGCCTTGGCCTTGACCAACTCTCAGAACCCTGTCTTCTTTTCCAGCAGCAGCAGACCGAAGCGGCTGAAGAAATAGTGGCAGAAGAAACCGTGGTCGAGGAGACAGGGGTACGGATGTGGTGTAGTGGTGGTGACTCCCCCCCCGACCCCCTCGCCCCCCCCGCCGCCCCCGCCCCCGGCCCCCTTTCTGCCTGGTCCCTTCCTTGGGCCATCCAGACAAGTGTAGTGGGTCTCCTCACTGGAATGGGACACACATCCTTTCCCTGTGTGCACACAGGACACAGATATTAAGCTGAACATCCCCAGACACTCCTGACTGTTCCCCCAAGCTTCAGGGGAGCCCCGAGGTTGGGAGGATTCAGAGATGTTTGCGTTTCATATTTCTTCTCTTATTACCCGAAGTTTCCCCCGGTGTGAGACAAAGGGACCCACGCAGTTGGGCCTGGCAGGTGTAGAGGGCTCGGCGTGCTTTTTGTCCTAACAGCTTGGAGGCCTCTGATTTATCTTTATGGAATTTCAGGGCTCTAGACATATTTAGTCACATAGGCTTTCCCCTAAATTCTCCACCCTAGCATTTGCACTGTGATCTGGGTCCAGCTCACTTTTTTCCTGTATGTCCCTCACACCCTCTTTGGGTTTCTGAAGCTTTCATGTAGGTCCCTCTTCCTTCTCTGTAGCTCTCTCCCAGGTCTGGGGTGGGATGGGGAACCCCTGGCCTCATTCTCTCTTTTCCATGGCAGGTGCCCGTGGGTGCCAATCCAGTCCAGGTGGAAATGGGCGAGTTTGAGGACGGTGCGGAGGAAACTGTCGAGGAGGTGGTGGCTGACAGTAAGTCTCTTCTCTGTCACTTGGCACATCTGGATTGCCCTTGCCTGCGTGGAGGCCCAAGGACAGCTCACAGGAAGTTTCTGACCAAGGAGATGCATTGTGGGGCCCTGGTAGCAGTGGAAGGCCAGCTGGGAATCCTCAGGCCAGGGGAGTCTGGGATAGAGTTATTTATAGCCAGGCCCATCCAAGCTGTGAAGGGCAGAGGAAACTCCACAGTTGGGTGTCACATTCCCACAAAAGTCATGGTCACATCTGGTTACCAAGATTCCCCCAGGGCCTCAGCCTGGGCTCAAGCTCCTCCCGGGAGCCCATCTGAAAAAGCTGATTCATTTTTCCATTCAATTTCCACTTGGCCCAAGGAAGCAGGGCCTGTTAGGAAAGGAACCCGATGTAAAGTCTGATGGCTCAAGTACAGAGGGAGTGACTCAGGGCCCCAGGCTTCAACCCATAGGCTGAGGCATCTGTGTCCAAGGGATCAAGGGCATGGACTTTGGAAGTAGAGATTCAAACAAGATTTGAATCCTTTGAACCAGGGCTTCTATGTCTTAACAAAGCAGTGGTGCAGATGGAAGCCCCAAGGAAATGGCTCAGTGGGTAAGATCACTTGCTGCACAAGCGTGAAGCCCCGAGTTCAAATCCCCAGGTCCCACTTTAGCTTTCTCAAGGGGACAGTTAAGGGTATCTGGAGAGAGCTGGGCAGGCTTGCTGAAGCAGGGGCTGGACATGGGGTCTTGAGTCATATCCTTTTCCTCTTCCATGCCCAGCCATTGTTTCCTGTCATAGCTGGGCCCATTGTCTACTGTGGGCCTGGGTTCTTCCTTTTCCTTTGCGGACACCTGATTCTATTTCGTTGGACCTCACAGCCTGTTGAATCTATGACAACAGCTCAATCTTCCAAGTCATTCTAGAAAATGCTTTGAATCAAGAAATGCTGTCCTGTGGTTGCTCAGCAGAGAGCTGAGAATCTGGATGTTGTTTCAGTCATTGGGGGATCCATAGGCACCCTAAGTTCCTGAGTCCCAGACTGAGGTTCTAGCCCTCTGAAAGGGGCCTAGTCCCGACCTTGAACTGAATCTCTAATCCCTAGACTGGGCCAACTGCTCCCCTGAACTCTGTGACTGAGCACAGGGGATTGGGAGATGCCCAAAGCTCTGGTGCTGGGAGTCCAGTACAGCCCAAAGCGGTCAGCCCCAGACTCCCATCTGTGTCGTGTGGGGGAATGTGCCATCCTGGTGAGCTGACACTATGCTCTATCTCCCAGACCCCTGCCAGAATCACCACTGCAAACACGGCAAGGTGTGTGAGCTGGATGAGAGCAACACCCCCATGTGTGTGTGCCAGGACCCCACCAGCTGCCCTGCTCCCATTGGCGAGTTTGAGAAGGTAAGAGTGGGGGACCTGGGCCTGCGAAGCACAGTGTGCTAAGGAATCTGTGGGCATGGGCCACCCAGCAGGGCCCCTCTGTCCTTGGAAGTCCCCCCTCTAGGACTAGTCACAACAGGAAAGTGGAGCTGAGTCATAGTCGAGGGCCTGCTTGGCCCCACCCTTCTGGCTGCTGCTGAAAATTCAAAAGAATTTACTTGTACCACCAGGCTCCAGGCTCTGTGTTGAACATGGTCACTAAGTGCTGCATAATCTCAGATGGAATGCACTCTTTTTTTTTTTTTTATTTTTCGAGACAGGGTTTCTCTGTGTAACATAGCTGTCCTGAAACTCACTCTACAGGCCAGGCTGGCCTCGAACTCCCAGAGATTCACCTGCCTCTGCCTCCCCAGTGCTGGGATTAAAGGCGTGCGCCACCACCACCTGGCATGGAATGCACTCTTGCTCTTAATTTTATTATTTTTAGTTTTACATTTTATTTATTATGTGGGTATGAGTGTATGTATCATATACACGGAGGTCAGAGGACTTGCTGGGGTCTGTTCTCTCCTTCCACCATGTGGGGTGCAGGATTCCAACTCATCAGGCTCGGTGACAGGCGTCTTTACTTGTCAAGCCATCTCACTGGCCCTGTCATGTGTTCTCTGTAGTCAGGAAAGCATTGTTCCCAGAGATGGGGGTCTAGGGTCTGCTTGAAGGTTGACTGCCAACCTCATCTCCATCACTTGATGGCTGTGAGGTCTCAGCTAAGGTGCTGAGTATCTCTAAGTACCCTCACAACTGAGAAGGGAGAGAGAATCCTGAACTCCTAGAGCTGCTGTGCATTTGTTAAAGGATGCCAGGTACATGTGACAAGGACCCAGCGTTGTTATTTCTCAAACCTATCCATTCCATCTCCAATATGCGTGCACCTACCATGTATCCATCCACCCACCCATCCACACACCCACCATGTATCCATCCACCCACCCATCCACACATCCATCATGTATATATGCACCCATCCTTATGCATTCATCTACCCACACCACCATAAATCCACCCATCAATCCATCCACCCACTCAGACACCCATCAACTCACCCACCCATCCAGCCACCCATCTGTCTTTCTACCTGTCCACTCATCTACTCATTCACTCATCTATCCACCCACCTACCCACTTAACCACACATTCACTCACTCTACTCGTCCATTCAAAACTCATCATCCATTCAGTCATCCATGTACCTATCCATCTATATAGTCATCCATCTATCCATCCATCCATCCATCTATCTACATACTCATCTATCCATCCATTCAAGCAAATATTTTTTGAATACTTACTTAAGCCAACCATTGTGGTAGTGACCATCTGACTCAGGGCAGAAAACCTGGTACCAATATTCTTCCAGCAACTTCCAATCTAGGTGCTCATTCTTAAATATCTCTCCAAGACAAACCTTGCCTCTGGGCTTCAAATATTAGCTTCACTTTTAACTCTCCCCTCCCAATCCCACTGCTCTCTGGTGCTGCAGTCTCCCCCTACAGCAAGGTGTAAGCCTTTACTGACTCCACACCTGCAGGCCAGGTTCTTCCCTTATAAAAGGCTGCTCCTATCTGTGTCCTTGCTTAACCCTCAGCCTCTGTCTGGTTCCTTTATGACCAGAGGTTTTCCGGCAGGACTCAATGAGTCAGTTAGCCCAGCTGAGGTTCACCCCAGTCCATATTCTGAATAGTCATCTGGACCACATGGGAAGCAGAGAGAGGCTGCAGCATCCAGGGAGTCTTCACAGAGGGAGGATTACACAGAGATCTCTCTTACCCAGCTCCATACAAGGGGCAGCGATGCTCCTGCTTAGAGGAGCCCACTGGAATCAGCTCTCTCCTTCCACCATGTGGTACCTTTACCTGCTGAATTGTCTCACTGGCCCTTCAGTTTTCTTTGGGCAAACCCTGGTGGTATAGGGAGGCTGGAGTAAGAGGAAAGTTGAAAGTTCAAGGCTTCACTCTGCTATAGTGTGTTTAAAGCTGGCTTGGCCAATGTAGTGAGACAGTGTCTTAAATTAAAACAATGAAGGGATAAGGGTTTAAATCAGTGATAGAGCACCTACCTACCATGTGTAAGCTATTCAGCTCTGGCACTGCAAAAATGTTTGCACCAGGGACTGGTCCCATAGCTGCCTTCTTCTGAGTGGGGACCAGTTCCAGACTCCCACTGGGAGCATGGGTGCTCCGCCTAAAGCATCCTCTGCAAGTAGCCCATGTTCAGTGAACATCCTTGTCAACTAGGCCACTGTCATCAGCCAAGCTCCAGGCCCCAGGCCATGGCCACCCTTATGCTGTCTTCCTTTCTTCCTTCCTTGTTTGTTTGTTTGTGTTTGTGTGTGTGCATGTGTGTGTGTGTGTGTGTGTGTGTGTGTGTGTGTGTGTGTGTGTGTGTGTCACGGCTTGTGCTAGGAGTCAATTCTCTTCTTCTACCCTGTGGCTCCCGGGATCAAACTCAGTTCAGTAAGCTTGGTGGCAAGTTTTTGTTTTGTTTTGCTTAGTTTTTTGTTTTTGTTGTTTTGTTTTGTTTTGAGACAGGGTTTCTCTGTGTAGCCCTGGCTGTCCTGGAACTCGTGCTATAGACTAGGCTGGCCTTGAACTCACAGAGATCCACCTGCCTCTGCCTCCTGAATACTGAAATTAAAGATGTGCGCCACCATGCCTGGCTTGAGTGTCTTAACTCTCTGAGCCATCTTACCTGCCCTGCTGTGTCTTTCAGAAGGATAATGATTCCTGGCTTGCTGTGTACTTTTTTCCATGTGTGTATCTTTTCCACAGCCCTATCTTTCAGTGTTCTTGAAGTACCTTTCTTGTCTTGGCCGTGACTCGGATGTGCTTCTGCTCCAGAATCACATGGTGGAACAGTGGGGTCTAGAGTGACTGTCTTAGTCACTGTTCTGTTGCTGTGAAGAGACACCATGACCATAGCAACTCTCATAAAGGAAAATATTTAATTGGGGGCTGGCTTACAGTTTCAGAGGGTTAGTCCATTATCATCATGGTGGCATGCAGGCAGACATGGTGCTGGAGAAGGAGCTGAGAGTTCTACATCTTGATCCACAGAGAGAAGGAAGAGACTGCCACACAGGGTGTGGCTTGAGCATCTGAGAACTCAAAGCTTCCCCCTACCCCCAAGGACCACTTCCTCCAACAAGACCATACCTAATAGCACCACTCCCTATGGGCGTAGGTGGGCCATTTTCTTTCATACCACCACTGTGGGCTTCTGTTCCCCAATCTCTAGTTCACTGTGTGTGTGAGCACTTGGCTGTTATGATTCATCGTTTGGGTTCCCGTGTCCCCATTCCTGAAAGGGGCAAGGACAGGGATCCCAGGTCGGGCTTGGGGATGAAGGCGAGGTGCCCTGTGCTTGGCCAACAGGTGTGCAGCAATGACAACAAGACCTTCGACTCCTCCTGCCACTTCTTCGCTACCAAGTGCACCCTGGAGGGCACCAAGAAGGGTCACAAGCTGCACCTGGACTACATCGGGCCATGCAAATGTGAGTGTCCTCACACTTTCTAGCCTCCTTCTCAGGGAGCTAGCTCTATGTCCTCATTGACACCAGCTCTGTGATACGGGTAAATTTCATCCACTCTCTGAGCTTCAGTGTACCCATTCATAAAGGGAATTCAGGCCATCTTCTCCTAGGAGGAACCTTAGCCACCATAGGAGCTCATTTTAGAAAAGATTGAGGATTCTTCCTTCCTTCCTTCCTTCCTTCCTTCCTTCCTTCCTTCCTTCCTCCCTCCCTCTTTCCCTCCCTCCCTCCCTCCCTCTCTCTCTCTTTCTTTCTTTCTTTCTTTTTTTCTTTCTTCAAGACAGAGTTTCTCTGTGTAGCCCTGGCTGTCCTGGAATTTGCTCTGTAGGCCAGGCTGCCCTCGAACTCACAGACAGAGATCCGCCTGCCTCTGCCTTTCAGAGTGCTGAGATTAAAGGCATGTGCCACTAGCACCAGGCAAGGATGCTCTTTCCTAAGGCTAACTCAAATCCTTCCTGCATCAACACAGTAAAACCAAAACAATGTTTGACCTGGGCCGAAAAATATTTTAAACGTCTTTCAATTTGAATGCTTTTCAAATAGGGGCATGCCTGGGGCTGGAGAGATGGCTGAGGATAGAATGCTTGCTGTATGAGCATAAGGACTGAGTTCCACCCCCAGAACCTATGTAAAAGGCTAGGTGTGGTAGCACACACTTGTACTCCCAGTACTGGGAAGGTGGAGCCTGGAGGACCCCTGGGCCTCACAGCCAGTTCTCCTAGCCTAATCAGTGAGCAAAAGGCCAACGAGAGAGCATGCTTCAAAAAATAAGTAGGATGTCCCCTGAGGTGTGATATCTGAGATTGACCTCTGGCCTCCACACATGGACACATGCACACATGACTGTGAGCACACATCTATACCAAAATAAATAAATAAGTGCATTTAAAAATAGAGGCATACATGTCCTTTTCTTCTGTTCCTCTGTATTGGCACAGACCCTTAGCTCCTTATTCCATCATATTCTTCATCCCCCTTTTCTAGAAGCCTAGAGATTTTGAAGAAGGATGCCAGGAACTCTGACTGGCCCACTGTTAATGACTCAAGATGCAAATTCTGCCATACTCACTGCCTGTGAGACAGCCTAAGCTGTGTATCTGTAGCATGTTCTACATAGGGAGCATCTTTCCCCATGGGCTGGGACTATAACTACGTGATAGTATGATTGCCTGGTGTGTACAAGATCCCATCCCCAGCTCTGCAAGCCAAACTGAACCAAACTAAAACAAAGGAAGCCCTTCCCCTGCCTGAGGCTTTCAGCTGTAGGAAGTGAGGTCAGGAAACAAATGTTTCAATAGTTAGCCCTGAGCTCTTAATGATTGGGCTGGGATGTGAAAGGAAGGCATAGATTAGAGGGCCTGAGAGAAGACAGAGTAGAGAACATTGGTGGGGAGACCTGAGCTGTGAGGCAGGGCATGCTCTAAGGAGCCCTTAGCAAGTGGATGCTGCTGCCTCTGAGGCCACCCACCTCCCCAGGCCAGCTCCATGTAGGGCTCTTCACTCCCAGAAGGCAGTGGTCCTAGCCTCAGAGGGGCATTCTTTGGATTCAAAGCAATGGAAGAACACACACCTAACTGGATGCAGGCTGATGTTCTGATAATCTGGCTGCAAGCAAGAGCCTTGTCTTGCCCACTGCTAAGTCCAGCGACAGGAGAGCGTGAACGAATTCTCCAGGTGTGACCTTCTGGGGTTATGATCTCTGAAGAGGTTCTGGGGGTTGTGCATTCTCGAGCCTTCTCCCCATGGTCGTTATGCTGGACCTATGGATAGAGGTTGCTTCAGATACTTTCCAGGGTTCGGCCTCCTGTTGCTGAGATCACACGCTGCCCATCACCTAGGAGGATGCAGGAGCATCTGGGGTGGCGGTGTGCCCCATCAGGTTAGGTGCAAGCTGGGAAGCAGCCAGACCCTTGCAGCCTTCTTTACTTACCGAGTTGTGAAGGGTCTGGCTCAGAGGGGCAGAGGCACCATGGCTGAGGTTGCCCAGTGAGGTGCCTGTGGGGAGTAGGACAAGAAGGAGAGAGTGGCCAGGGAGTGTGTCTGCCCTCTGGCAGGTCCAGGTTGATGAATCTTGTCTTCTGTGCCCTAGTCATCCCTCCCTGCCTGGATTCCGAGCTGACCGAGTTCCCTCTGCGCATGCGTGACTGGCTCAAAAACGTCCTGGTCACCTTGTACGAGAGAGATGAGGGCAACAACCTCCTCACTGAGAAGCAGAAGCTGCGGGTAAGTGGTCTCCTCCCAGCGTGGACCAGTGTGCCTGCTATTGACTTCTCTGGACCTTGCTGATGGAGATTATGGGCCAATTCCTAGAACCAGGCCGCGAGGTGACCTATGCCTCACTTTGCAGGGTGCCTTCACCCTGGATTCCAGGACACAAACTTCCAGCTGCCTTTGGAGGCTCTGAGAAGGTCTGTAGTGGACACAGACCCAAAACATAACCCTATTTATTCCTTCCGCATCTAAGTCAACAGGCCTTCTCCTTCAGCGGGCATATTTAGCCCCATGGCAGAGACCAGATGTTGACTTCTCAGCCTCTTCTTAAGCCTCCTCAGGCAGTGGTGGCTTGAGGCAGGTGGTCCATGGCCTCCCCGTCTATGGACAAGCTGCTGGCTCCCACTAGTGCCTCTCTCTTCCTCTCACTGTGGGCTCTGGCCTGGGCTGGCCTCTTGTCACAGATGGAAGGGGACCTGGACCCTTGGTCACCTGATGATTCCACACCTACAGGTGAAGAAGATCCATGAGAATGAGAAGCGTCTGGAGGCCGGAGATCACCCTGTGGAGCTGTTGGCCCGAGACTTCGAGAAGAATTACAACATGTACATCTTCCCTGTCCACTGGCAGTTTGGCCAGCTGGACCAGCACCCCAGTGATGGGTAAGAGTCAGGGTCCTCAGGACCATAGGTTCAGCTCTGGCCTGGACTGAGGCTGGGAGGGCTACTGGGTGAGTCTATCAGGCCCCTCAGCAATCTTTTTAGGGTTAGAGCAGATGGAACAAGCATCCTGAGGAGAGACGATGGCTTGGGAGGAAGAATGCCCCGAGACCCTCTAACATCAGAAGCAGGAATCAGCAGTACAAAGAATGGTCCCTACACCGGTGAAGTCAGGGGCAGGGGACCCTTGTGTGCAGAGAGAGAGCATCCAGGAACAGACTCCTGTGTGACCCAGGGCCAAGGCACAGCAGCCATGCTCACGCCTCGTTCATGCTCGCTCATTTGTGGTCCTTCAGCAGAAGAGGGCAGCCGTCCCAACGGCCCTGTCCCAGATCCAGCCTGAGGTTTAGCTCCAGAAGTCCCTGTAATTTCAGTCAATGGCTTCCACAGCGCAGATTCCTGACTTGGGTGCTCTTGGACATGACCTGGGCACTAAGGAGACTGCAGGGCATTTGAGGAGCAGTACCTGAGCTGACACTGCAAAACCGGGCCCCCACTTCCCCATCCCTCCCCACCCCCACCCCCGCCACCCTCACCCCCCTACCCTCTGTCACTGCTGGTCTCCTTACGCAACAATGAGAATAAGAGGCCCTGTTTGGCTCCCAAAGAGGTAACTCATTTGATCCTTCCCGGAACGTTTTCTGCCCTTTGCTTTGAATGTCAGAAACAGGTGGTCACTCGGGACAGGCAGGGCCACCCTGGGAGAGAGATACCAGGCCAGGAAGGCTCCTCTCTGAAATGCTCGTTGCTCGCTCTGTGTCCGGCTGTGCGCCAGGACACTTGCCCACCCTGCTGGTCAACCCTCCCCACCCCACTCCACCCCACCCCCATTGCCTGGCTCTCCTAGGCTCTGGGAAGCTCTTAGCTGTTCCTCTCCCAAGCTCTTGCTGTGGCTGGGATCCAATTGAGGGACACGGGGGGTAAGAAGGGGAGAGTCCTAGGGGACATCCAGATCCCATGAGCCAAGTGGCCTAAAGAAAGTTCTAGATGGATTGCTGGAGCTGGGTGGCTGGGAAAATGCTCCAGTCTCCTCTTGGTCAGAGTTGCTGGTGGCCTTGCAGCCGCCTGAACCTGCTTTCTCACAGGACAGTGAAGGAGGGTCCTGGCCAGGTCAGAATTTATGTGATGCCTCTTGTAAACAGGAGGCTGTGAAGAACACTGGAGTCGTGGTGTCCCCTGAAGTCTCTTGTGGGTAATAGTGTTCTAGGGACAATTAATTGGGATTCTGAAGAAAGAAAAGGAAAAGAAGAAAAGGTCGTGCTCTGGAGTCCAGCAGGAAGGACAGTGGGAGGGACCCCAGAGGGCAATCCTGAAGTCATTCATTGCACGATACACAGAGGATGCAAGAAGGTCATGTGCCCTTCCTATCCAGCTGCCCAGCCAGCCCTGGCTCAGCCCCTCCCAGGAGTCAGAACCATCACCAGCTTTGTTGTTCACTTATTTCTTATTTTTTAGCATTGGGAATGGAACCCAGGGCCTGGAACATGCTAGGCAAGCCTCTCATTAGGGAATTTTAGGAAGGTGCTCGACCCCTGAGGCACCTCACACCATAGCCCCTTACTAGAGGATTCTAGTCAAATACTCTACCACTGGGCCATGTCCCCCAATCCTCTACTGGTGGATTCTCAATGGGGGATTCTAGGCAGGGGCTCTACTGCTGAGCTATAACTCAGCCCTATTACAGGACTGATGGGTCTCTTTCTAGACCCTTTTCTGGGCACCTTCATCTATATATCGATGTATGAACATTGAAAAATCTATAGTGTGATCTCACTAGATTTTTGACTTACTATAACTCAGGTGCTGAATATATTGTTTCTATGTCCCCACCACTCAGCCAAGTGACCCTTACAAGGAAGCCATTGAGACTCAGAACTGGAACAGCCTATTCCTTCCCCTGTTAGATGGAGTAGGAAACTGAGGCTCAGAGTCAGGTAGTGTAGCACTATAGGTCCAGGGCAGAGCTGCGCGTAAAGCCAGGATCCCAGCTCTGGACTCTGACCTATATGGCTTCCCATATTGGGCTGTGGGTTCTCCTAGGCTCACACCCTCCCCTCTCTTCCCTGCCAGGTACCTGTCCCACACTGAGCTGGCCCCACTGCGTGCTCCCCTCATCCCCATGGAACACTGCACCACACGCTTCTTCGAGACCTGTGACTTGGACAGTGACAAGTACATTGCCCTGGACGAGTGGGCCGGCTGCTTTGGCATCAAGGAGCGTAAGTGTCGGGGCTCAGGGTGAAGAAGTGCCCCCGAGGGATGGGGTGTTGTCACTTCCCCTCTGGTGGCTCTGTCTGGCGTTTGTCTGTCCAGTCTCCTTTGCCTGTTTAACTCAGCTCTGCTGTCTTTGTCTCTGCGCCCTGAACGTCTCTTTCCTGGACGTCACACATTAGTCCTCACTCCGTGTAAGTGCTATTTTGGGAACAGGCTGCCTGGGGAGAGGAAACAGGAAGTGCAACTTGGCAGCCAGTTCAAGAGATGGAAACAGGCTAGGGTCAGGGAGATCAAGGTCCCACTCACCCTCTTCTTAGTGACCTTGACTGGTCACTGGTCCTGGAATGGGAGGGAATCCAACAGACCCTAGGATGGACACCCGGCCTCTCTGTTTTATTAGCGCATAGTGATTGTACACAGTGATGGCTTTCATTATGGCGTTTTCATACATCTACATAGTATATTTTGATCGTCTTCACGGCTCATTACCCTCTCCTGCTCCCACTTCTACTGTCCCCTTCTCAACCAGCCTCCTCCTGCTTTCCTGTGGCCGAGCCTCATTTTAACTCCGCCTCTTCTTCCTTTGCAGAGGACATCAACAAGGACCTGGTGATCTAAGTTCACACCTCCTTCTGCAGTCCTGGATTCTCTCTCCCTCTGATGTCCCCTCTTCCATTCCCCCCCTTGTTTAAAATGTTTGGATGGTTGGCGGTTCTGCCTGGGGATAAGGTGCTAACATAGATTTAACTGAATACATTAACGGTGCTAAAAGAAAAAAAAAAAAAAGATACTATAACCTAAGCCATGACATTTCCCCACATAACTTGACTCTGGGGCGTGGCGCATCCACAGGCCCCTCCTCCCCTGCACCGCCCAGTGTCTCACGGGCTGTGTTGGAAATGGAGTCGCACAAGTTTGCCTTCCACAAGCATGAGGTGTTCAGCTTTCATTTCTATTCTCCACTTGGCTCTAACACTCACCCACTCAGACTCTGTGCTTATTTCATTTTGGGGTGGGGGCTACGTGGGGGTCTTCCCCTGGTGGTTTGGAGGTAGGCAAGTTACAGACACAGGATACAAGGATGTTCCAAGACCTGAGGATCCACCAATCAGAACCCAGATAGTCACGGTAGCCTAGGTCAACGACTGAGAGAATATTCCAGAGCTGTGATGTGCATGTGCAGACTCTCAGCAGCCCAAGACCTCACTATCTCCTCCACTCTTCAGACAGTTTCTTTCCGTGTTTGGCTGTTGGTTCAAATTTTGGCAAGCCATGGGGCTATGGGTGGACCAGGATTCTACTGGTTATGGGCTTTCAGGCTTTTTCCTGGGGGCTCCAGGCACTAGGAGGCTGTTTCAGGAAAGCGAGACTCGAGAGGAAGACAAAGAGAGTTGTAACGTTGAGAAAGTGAAGCTGGCGAATAGGTTTGATTTTCACATCTAGATGACAGTCATGAAGTTTCTAGCACACCCTCCACCCCTACCCCACTACTAACCATCTAATAATCAAGAGAAACTTCCAAGTCAGTGGAATGGTCGGATCTCACAGGCGAAGAATTTGTTCACCTCCAAGCATTTCATGAAAAAGCTGCTTCTCATTAATCATGCCAACTCTCACAATGATGTGAAGAGCTTGACGAATCTTTCAAAATAAAAAGTAACGACTTAGAAACTGCCGTTCTGGGTGACGGTGTGTGTGTGTCTTAGTCTCAGGCACTTTATTTGCCCGACCCACAGACACATGGGCATATTTGTGCATACCTGCATAGATGCAAACATATTGTTCTGTTTTTATACACACTTACACACACACTCATACACAGGGAAGCTATGGCTCCAGTGCTCCTGTGAGCACTAATTTAACAAATGAAGAATTCAGTTCCTGGGCTGGGATGTAGCTCAGATGGCGGGAGTGTTTGCTCAGCATGCACAAAGTCCTGGGTTTGACTGATCCCCGGTGCTGCATAAACTGGGTGTGGTGGTGAATGCCTGTAATACCAGCACTGAGGAGATGGAGGCAGGATAGTCGAAAGTTCAAAGTCATCCTCAGCTACATAGTGAACTGGAGGCCTGTCTGGGCTACATGAGACTTTGCCTGGGATGGATTAGTTCCTTAATTACTCCAGTCACATTTCAAGGGCCTGAGAACCATATGTGGTAGCTTTGTTCACCCCATGGAAGAGGATACATTTTCTTCACAGAAAGTTCTAGGTAGCTGAGTATAGTGGCCCACACCTTTAATCCCAGCACTTGGAAGGCAGACACAGGCAGATCTCTGTGAGTTTGAGGCCAGCCTGGTCTATATAGTTATAGGCCAACCAAGACTGCATAATGAGACCCTGCTTCAAAAAAAAAAAAAAAAAATTCTAGGTCCCCAAAAGCCACAGAACACTTTATGAAGCTTGTGTCCATCAGACATGCTAGTGTGATGTTTCAGGCCCTTTTCCCCAAAATCCCCTTGGAAAGGTGTGGAAACTGAATCTTCCCTCTGGCAAGGTGGAGAGCGAGAACTTGACCCCATGGATGACTGATGCAGTCTTGCCCCTTGGCCGGTCTGGGCCGGATCATCTGTGGACCACGCAGCATTGACTCCCAAAGCCCAGCTCTCAACTAACCTGGGTTCTGGGGCTTGGGTGACTTGGCCACTCCTGGAGCAGTGGACACAGGGAAGGCCTGGAACTTAGCATGCCTCCCATTCCTGTAAGTGAGTATCTGCTGTATTGAATCGTCAGAATTCCAAAAACAAACAAACAACAACAACAACAAAAGCCCCCCAAAAATCCAGCATTGAAGAATTAAGAATCAAGACTGAGTTGAGGGTTCCGGGAGGGCAGGATGATGGATGCACACGCTGCAGCCCATCATAAAGCCGGTCTGCCAATGGAGTTGACAGGAGCATCTGTCCTTAGATTTGGTGCTTCCCTGTCCTCCTGGCTCTGTCCTCCCATCCCTTTAAAACAAATTACTTAAGACACCTGTAATCCCAGCACTTGGGGGTGGGGGTGGGGGCAGGAGCAGGCAGATCTCAAAATTGAGGTCAGTTTGGGTTACGTAGTGAGTTCTAGGCCATCCATAGATACATAACAAGACCCTGTCTCAAAAACTAAACCAAAACAATAAACACCCACCCCCCAAACCCTTTAATATCCAAAGGAAATTATATCCTCACTGAGAGGGAAGACCAGCGGCATGTAGCCTAGACCATGACTGGGCTGTGACTCGGCCGATCGAGGACTTGCCCTGAGTTTGAATCCAGAACAGAAGAAACTGGGAACCGTGGCACAAAACTATAGTTTCAGTCTTTGGGAGGTAGAAGCAGGCGATCAGAAGTTCAAAGCTATCCTTGTCTACAGGTGAGTTGGAAGCTAGCATGGTGTGCTGGCTTGTCATACGTCAACTTGACACACAAACTAGAGTTATTTGAAAGAAGGGAACCTCCATTGAGAAGATGCTTCCATAACATCCAGCTGTAGGGCATTTTCTTAATTAGCAATCCATGGGGGAAGGCACAGCCCATTGTGGGTGATGCCATCGCTGGGCTGGTGGTCCTGGGTTCTATAAGAAAGCAGGCTGAGCAAGCCAGTAAGCAGCACCCCTCCAGGGCCTCTGTATCAGCTCCTGCCTCCAGATCCCTGCCATGTTTGAGTTCCTGTCCTGACTTCCTTCTATGATGAATAGCAATATGGATCCTTTTCTCCCCAACTTGCTTTTTGGTCATGATGTTTTGTTGTAGCAATAGAAAACCTAAGACACCTGGGCTACATGAGACCCAATTTTAAAAATGAAACAACACACACACACACACACACACACACACACACACACACACACACACACAAACACACACCCCAAAACCCATCTAGATCCTAGAAATAGACCTTAAAGATAAAGATACAAACAATGAGAAACAATGCCATGCATTAGTGGGTGTGTCCTATCTTTCTTACTAAAAATGAAATCATAGGACTGGAGCGATGGCTCAGTGGTTAAGAGTACTGGCTGCTCTTCCAGAGGACCCAGGTTCAATTCCCAGCACCCACATGGCAGTTCACAACTGTCTGGAACTCCAGTTCCAGGGGATCTGACATCCTTATACATGCAGGCAAAACACCAATGTACATTAAATAAATAAATAAATCTTTAAAAAAATGAATCAAATCTTGCCCTTGACAATCACACAGTTCAAAGCAAAATCAAATGACAAGTAATTAGAAATAAATTAAGGCCAACCAAAGAACTTTCCTAAAATCCAACCTAAAACTTTCCTAAAAACTGGTGCTAAAATGGTAATTGTCCCTCCCTTATGGGAGGTGTGGGTCTTCGGGGGACCAGACTCACCATTTCCAGAAGAGGAGGTAACCAGACCCCTGGGATGGGAGGTACCTGGGTCAAAGGAACCAACACTCCAATCTCATGGCCCATCTGTGAAAATCCTGGCAATAATATTTCTGATTCTCAGGCTGTGGTGCAGGGTACAGAAAAGGCCAATAAATCATCGTCGTTGTCGTCGTCGTCGTCGTCGTCGTCATCATCATCATCATCATCACCACTGCTACCACCATTGGCCACTCTCTCCTTACCTGTGAAGCCCCATTATTCCCTCAGCCTAGACCTGTCCTTGACCCCTTTTCTCCTGACAGTTATATTTCTTCCCAAGGCCACATGTGCTCTGGGAAGGAACTCAGGGGCATCTCAGTCCTGCTAGGCTGTACCAGGCTACCCAGTGTCTGCTTTAGTTCTTGCTGCAGGACTCTGAGGGCCAAATATGTCCGAATTGAAACAGAAGAATAGGAGTGCTCAAAGGAGACAGAAGGGCCCTGGACAGGACTGGAAATGGAACATCCAGCCAGCTGTGGGTGGGGGCCTCTTTTCTTCCACAGAATGGTCAGTGGGCAGCTGGACAACTGAGTAATATCTTAAGGACTCTGTGATTGCTGTCTCTACTTAGACAGATGGCTTCAGGCATATCCAGACCCCAGTTGCCCTTACAACCTGATCTCCAGTGGTGCTCCCAGATCCAACGGGACCCAGAATCCAGCCAGTCACCAACCTCGGAGGCAGCAAGGAGAGTCTAGTGCCCCCTGGTGGTGCTAGAGAGAAAGGTTCCCAGGGATGCAGGATGTGATATTTAAAGTCATAGGGTGGTCCAATCAGGCCCCTCATTTTCCTCATTCAGAATGAGTTTCAGAGAAGCCGAACCCCTCAAGTAGGATCACCAGATAAAACACAAGACTCCTGACTTGATTCAATTTTTGGATAAACATTTTATATCTATCTATATCTCTATCTATATATTTTTTACAAGTTTAACTACATCTCATACGCTAGGATGTCTACTAAAAAATAGCTTGTTGGGTCCTAAGGTTCACATTTAACTGTGTGTTTCTGTGGTAAGTCTAGCAACACTCCAAGTTCAGCCACTGAATTCATGTCGGAGCTGGGACTGTAAACCAGACTTGACCGGCCCTTTCTCCTCATCACTCCGGTCCAGTGGCCCAGTGTCTTAGGACAGTGCCTCATACAACTCAGGCTGGCTGCTAACTCCCCCATGTAGCCTAGGATGACCTTGATCTCCCAATTCTCCAACTTCCACCTCCCAATGCTGGGATCACAGGTGCGCCATCACGGTGTCTCCTGCTTGTGACTCTGCCCAGTCCTCATCAGGGGCACAGAAAACGTTGGTGTCATTCTGGCAGAGAATGATGGGAGGACCCAGGTCCCAGTTGTGCCAACCACCAGGAGTGGTTCAGGTGGGAGGGAGGTGAGTCTTCTCTTGAACTCTTGTCACCATCGAGAAACCTTGCAAGGTCCCGTAGTAGACCCATGCGCAACATCCCTGCTCCAGGCTGGGAGTGAGAGCAGCATTTCTGAGGATGCCCCCAGGTGATTCTGAATGAATATCAACAATGAGGACCTCCCCACACCCATCACCACAGAAAAGAACAAGGGGCTCATGACAAGTTTAACAATCTGTCCTTGTCAGTCTTGCATGGTGGGATGGGTACAGTGTTCTTAGTGAAACAGCACAAAGTGAAGTCCAAGCATCCTTTGACTACAAGGTTGCTGCAACCCAATGCGTCTTCAGTGCAAAGTAAAAATTCACAGCAAACTAAGCCCCAGGGACTTGGTTAATATTTTAAAAAGAGAATTGGATACAAAGTTTCGACCATTTGTTTGTAGAGAGATCATTTAGAGAAAGGCCCTGGGTTTGCTAGTACCATCAAAATGAAACAAAACGCTATCATGGTATATTACTCTTTTTTTTTTAAAAGATTTATTTATTTATTACATATATAGTGTTCTGTCTGCATGTATCCCTGCCTGCCAGAAGAGGGCACCAGATCTTATTGTAGATGGTTGTGGACCACCATGTGGCTGCTGGGAATTGAACTCAGGACCTCTAGAAGAGTAGCCAGTGCTCTTAACCTCTGAGCCATCTCTCTAGCCTGGTATATTGTTCTTTGAGGGGTATAGCACTGCACACTGTAGTCTCAGCACTCAGGAAGCTGAAGTAGGAGGATTGTGAGTTCAAAGCCAGCCAGGGCTACATAGGATACCCATTGGTTAAGCTCAGTTGTCAACTTAATGAGGTCTAACATCACCTGGGAGACAGGTCTCTGGGCACATCTGTGGGATTCTCTTGATTAGGTTAAGGAGACAGGAAGACTCACTGTCCTGCCTAGTTTTATGTCAACTTAATACAAGCTAAGAGTTATCTGAAAGAAGGGAGCCTCAGTTGTAGGGCATTTTCTTATTTAGTGACTAATGGGGGAGGGCCCAACCCACTGTGGGTGGTGCCATCTCTGGTCTGGTGGTTCTGGGTTCTATAAAAAAGCAGGCTGAGCAAGCATGATGAGCAAACCAGTGAGCAGCATCCTCCATGGCCTCTGCATCAGCTCCTGCCTCCGGGTTTCTGCTCTTCTGAGTTCCTGTCCTGTTTCTTTCTTCGATGATGAATAGTAATATGGAAGTGTCAGTTCCTTTCCTCCCCAAGTTGCTTTGGTCATGGTGTTTCATCACAGGGATAGTAACCCAAACTAAGATATTTACCCACTGTGGGTGGCACCATTCCCTGGGCTAGGACCCTGGACTGAATGAAAAGGAGAATGTTGAGATGAACATCAGTATTCTTTGCTCTCTTCTTTCTGACTGGGGAGGAAATGTGACCAGCCACTTGAGACCCCTGCGGCCTTGACTTCCCTGCCCCAGTGGACTGTCACTGCGAGCCAAGGCAAACCTTTCCTCAATTAAGTTGGTTTTTATCAGCGTATTTTGTCACAGCAACAGGAGACGAGACTGAGACATTCAGCCTGGAAAAGCAAGTGCTGGGTCTTGTGGCTATTTCCCCTGAACAGAAACATTCCCTTTGGGAAGCCAATGAAACTTGTAACACCCAGGAAACTCTGAAAAATCACAGGACTCAGAGGCCCTCCCTCCCTCAGGGTTATACCAGCAGGGAACAGCTGCTAAAGGAGAGGAGACTCGTGGGAAAACTGCCCGCGGGTTAGGCAGCTGTTGTGAGCTGTCACTCACAGTGGTGTGAGCTCTTCAGTGATGCCGCTGTTTTTAAGTCACCCATGCTCCTGTAAGCGACCCCAATAAACTTGCTCGTTCACTAAGTTGGACTTGGGTGGAGCCCTTTCTTTTGTCTATTGTTGTTGCCCTGTCTAGAGTAAGCAGACATTTTTCTTCATGTCTTCCCAAGAAAAGTCATACAGCAGCTGGGCATAGAGTCCTATGGGTAGAGGTGCTCACCTCGCAAGTGCAAGGACCTGGGTTCCATCTCTAGCATAGCAAAGAAAAAAAAAGATAACCCAAGCTATGCAGAAGGTGAGACCCTCATAGTGCTGCACTGACTAGCTCATTGAAGATCTTCCGGCTTTTCCAGCCTCTGCCACCTCAGAACATCACCACAGTGTCCCAAAGGGTCCCAGGGAAGGGAAGCCACTGTTGGGAGTCATTACGGCAAGATAACTGAGCACTACCACCATAGACCAGCAGGGGGCAGCGTGCCCTCAGGAATGGACTCTTCCCAGCCCCTCGGCTCAGGCAGCGAGTAACAGCCTGAACTATGGGTTTTTAAGATTGGGGAATCATTCGCTCTGGGGCACCACTTGGCACACTGTTACACAGGTGGAGAAACTGGGTCTCAGAAAGAAGATGTGTGACACAGCTCAGTACCTGCTCTTCATGACACTGTCAGAATCCCCGGGACAGAACCCCAGAGATCCCAGGACTCTGGGGAACAGTCCACACCGTCAGCTCTCAGCCAAAGGATAGCTGAAGAGGGGGCAGAGGCCTCGGAGCTGGAGCCTGGCTGCCGACCTCAGAAGAGACCGTAACTTGCTAAATGCAAGGGGAGAAGCTGGGATCCGCGTCTCTGACGCAAATGCAGGCATGAAGTAGGAGATCGCATGATGGCCGCCAAGCCACCTCCTACTTCAGCCTCGGGTTTTCTTTCAGCATTGAAAATACTTCACAAAGTGAGAACTGCTGGACAGAAAACCAACCCCACACTGTGCAGAAGGCTATGAAATGAGACAAACTAACATTCACTCTTCTTTGTATATATTTCAGGAAACGCCCTAATATTAGATGATAATAATGAAATAGCATAAGCAACTATCTATCCATCCATCCATCTGTCCTTACTTGCATTGTGCATTTGTGTTACACAGTAGAATGGGGCACCTTCAGGAAAGGGAACAAAGAGAAGCTGCTGTTGGGGAAAAGCTCTGGTGTGTAAATGTGCACTCAGGAGTGCCACAGAGTGTGTCGAGGGCAGAGAGAAACTTGGGGGAGTCCTCGCGCCATGTAGGTCTTGAGGATCAAATTCAGGACTTGGTGGCAAGCGCCTTAATCCAGTGACCCTCCCCCTCTTTTTGAGACAGAATCTCCTATAGCCCAGGCTGGCCTTGGACTCTGTGTTGATGACCCTGAACTTCTGATCCTCCTGCCTCCACCTCCCAAGCACTGGGATTAGTCATGTACCACCATGCTTGGTTGATGTGGTTCTGGGGATTGAACTCCAAGCTCTGTTACATGCTAGACAAGCACTCTACCAACCGAGCCACACCCAAACCTTTTGTTTGTTTTGTTTTTATTTTTGAGCCAAGTCTTATTCTATAGCCCAGGCTGGCTTCAAACTTGCTGACATCCTCCTGCTTCAGTCTCCTGAGTTTAGTGATCACAGCTGTGAAACATCACACCTGGGTCATGTGTTTGTTTTAAAATTTGAACTATCAATCACAATCTCGTTGAAGTGGTGGCTTCTGGGTGTCCCCTTCCTTGTGGGGACCCTACTGTGAGACACAAATGCACCCACTGCCACAAACGCCACATGCTGTGGAGCAAGGCTGCGGAGAGCAGCTGTGCACACATCTCCACACACAGAGCAGGCTTTCTTCAGGATGGATCCCTGCAAACGGAGTCGCTGGTCAAAGAACATACATGCACCCATTCTCGGCAGACAATGCCAAGTTGACTTCCAAATGCACCAATTTCTACTTCTTCAAGTGTCTCAGATGCCATCTTCCTCCCGGGAAAAGTAATCACCCATTCACTTCTGCTACCTCATTTCTTTCTTCATGTGTATCGTGTGTGATATGCACGCATGTTCACATGTGGGTGGGTACATGTGCATGTATGTGGTGCCATGTGTGGAGGCCTGAGATTGACGCCAAGGATCTTTCTTGATCCCTCTTCCACCTTATTCTTCATGGCAGAGAGTCTTCAAGTCAAACCCACAGTTGGAGGCTATGGTGAGTCTCAATAGCCAGCTTGCTCTGGGGATGTCCCGTCTCAGACATGTGGGCCTCCATGTCTGGCTGACATTTGTGTGGATCCTGGGGATCTGAACTCTGGGGCTTTGCTTGGGCAGCAGACATGCTAACCACTGATCGACCTTGTTTTTATCTGTGGACGCAGATACCAGGCCGACTGGTGCCCAAATGCCTTTGTAGCCCTAACTCTGCATATTTGTACTCGTCCTGGGAAGTGGGAGGGGCCTTCACACATACACGGGGGCTTTCTTCACCCCCCTTCCCTTTATGGCCCTCTCATTCTGAAGAGTGGGAAGGCAGGAGGCTGCTGTAGAGCAACCCTTCACCTGAACCTGCCTCAGTCCTGCCTCCAAGGCCCCCAGCCATCTTCCCACACGTTGAACAAGTCCTGGCCTCCCTCCCAGGGTGCCCATGTGGTGCCTGAGATAACATCTTATCAAGCCCTTTGCCAAAAAGCCTGCCTTTTTCTGCCCCTGGAAGGAATTATTTTCACTTGTTCTGAAGGAGTCTCTGCATGCTCTCTCTCCTTCTGCCAAGAAACCCGAGAGGCCCTGAATTCCTCTGCACCTGGATGCAGACTCTCTTGGTTTAATCTGCCCAGTGCCTTCCGCGGGGCTTGAGAGGATGGGGCTACAAGCTTCTTAAAGGCTTAGAGAGGAGAATGAGGGAGCGTCTGCTGCACTTGGCGGGGCCTCTTGGATGAAAGACCCAGTGGAGAAGGGAGTGTTTACTGGGCTCAGCCTTTACTGGAGGGGCCAGAGATTCCCTGGGGCTGCTCAGGGGTGACCTGCCAGCCAGATCACCAAAACTGCTGAGCAAGACCGTTTCCACCCCAAGGTTCTCAGAGCTGGAAGGCACGAAGCGTTTGGGGAGGAGATCAGCGTTACTGCACCTCATACAACTCCGGAGGACACTGAACTGAGTAGTGACTCCCCCAACAGCACAGAGCCAGCAGGAGGAGTCTAAACACGCTTTCTGGGGAGATGTATTAATTTTGAATGTTTGCTTCATGTGTACGGGTATTTTGCCTGCATGTATGTCTGTGCACCATGTGAGTGCCTGGTGCCTGCAGAGGCCAGAAGAAGGCATTGGATTGCTGGAGCTGGAGGTATGGACAGTTGTGAGTCAACCAATTTGGGTGCTGAGAACTGAACTCAGGTTCTCTGGAAGAACAACAAGCACTCTTCACTATTGAGACATCTCTGTGGCCTCTTAAATGTCTTTTTGATATTTAATTAATCTCTCTCTGTGTATGTGTGTATGTATACATATGTGTGAGTGTGCACATCTCTGCTTGAGAAGGCAAGAAGGGAGTGTGTGGTCCCTAGGAGCTGGAGTAACAGATGGTTTTGGGCCAAGAGGCAACCTCCAGAAGAAGAAATCCATAATAGACCAGTGAAATACAAACCTGGCCATGTTCAAAATCTCTGCCCATGGCTCTTAGGGTCTCAGAGGGCTCCTAGTAAGACAGAGAACTTGATGAGGACATGGTGGCAAACGGCTGGTATCTCTGCTCTTGGGAGGTGGAGACATAATAATCCTGAGTTCCAGATTCAGGCTAGGGATGTAGCTCAGTTGCTAAAACACCAGCCTCGCATGCAGGAAGCTCTGGGGTCACTCTCTCTCACCACCTAAACCAGGCGTGGTGGTGCACACTTGTAATCCCAGCACTTGGGAGGTGGAGGCAGGAGGATCAAAAGTTCCAAGTCATCCTTTGCTACCAAGTGAGTTCAAGGCCAGCCTGGGATACATGAGCCTGCTGAAAACAAAGGCCAAAGAACATTAGCTACCCCCTCACCCACCTGGAGAGATTGGTTTCTTATAGAGATAGCTGAAGGGGTGGGGAATTCCTGAGGGGATGGTTGGTGGTGCTCTAATCGGGATCTTGGGGGTCTCTGCCTGGATGGTGGAGTGGGAGGGAGGCACAGCATTGCTGCCCCCCTCTTTTCAACCTCTGCCCATCTCAGTTTGCCTTGGGCTGATCTCCAACCTCAACTCCAAGACCTGTTTGCACACCAGCAAACAAATAAGATAGCAAACAAAGAGCTGTGTGTGCGGCTGTAACCAGTCCCACAGGTGGCTAGGGTGTAGCCGAAAGCAGCGCTGGGCTTTGGTACAGACGACATTTGGGAAGCAGAGGGGTGAGGGCTACTCTCCTGGCTATCCAGGCCACCCTGCCCTCCACCCCTGCAGTGGTCACAGTGTGCATCCGAGGCAGGCTGGGCATGGGTCACACAGGCTGAGCACCTGTCCACTCCCCTTGTCTTCCTGAAGACCTGTGTGGTGACCCCAGGCTACCTAAAGTGTGTGGCCAGCTGGAACGGGCTGGAAACTGGTGAGTGCAGCTGGCCTCCATGCAAGCCTGGAGCTGGTCACACCCTGCTCCCTGGAGTCAGGGCTGGAAACCACTTCAAGGAACTCAGTAGGTGACCAGCACGGCAGGAGCAGACACCCTGACCTGCTCCGCTCTTCCTCTGCAACCACAGGGAAGGAGAGGAGGCCAGGAGCTGCCTGCAGAGCCTAGCAGCTGGCCTCCCGCGGGGACCTCCATGGTGCACAGTTTTTTCCCCTTCCTGCCCTCCTGTTTAAACCCTAGAAGCTTCTCGAAGCTCAAGACAGGTACTTTCTAGCTCTCAGTGGTCCCCCTCCACTCCCAGCCATTTGTGCACCGGCGGCCTTTACATAGGCTATGTCACCACCGCCATGGGGTGCCTGACATCATTCACCAACTCCTCCTTACACTCCGTGAAGGCCAAGATCACTGTTCTCTCTCTCTCTCTTTCTCTCTCCCTCCCACCCTCTCTCCTCCCCACCTCATCTCTCTGTCTCTGTCTGTCTCTGTCTCTGTTCCTCTCTCTCTTAAATTTTATTTATTTGTGTGTGTTCGCGCATGTGTGTACCTGTGCCTTGGCATGCATATGGTCAGAGGACAGCTCTGTGGAGGCTGTTCTCTCCTTCTGCCATCGTGTGGGTCCCGGGTCTCAAACTCAGGTCTCCAGGCTTAGCCTGCAAGTGTCTTTACCTGCTGAGCCATCTCACTGGTCCAAGGTGCAGTTTTTATTTCTCTTCTAGTAGTTCTGCATGAACCTTACTGGGTTCTTCCTTGTCTACAAGATAATTGAGTTTGAAAAGAGAGGGGTGATGTCTCCATATCCTTTCTCCTCCATGCTCACTCCCCATACAACAGCATCTTAGGTCTAGAGGATCTCTCTCTCTCTCTCTCTCTCTCTCTCTCTCTCTCTCTCTCTCTCTCTCCCTCTCCCTCCCCACTCCTCCCCCCCCATACTCAATAACTTCTTTCACTCTCCTGCTCACCTGCTGTTTGTGGACATTACTCATTGGACTTGTGAGATGAGAACTCTGAATTGGTTCTGGTGTTGGGAGTTCTGCTGGGCCGATTGCCCAGCACCTTTGTACCAACGCCAAGTCCTTGTGAGTCCATTGGTCAGTCTCTTTCTACTTCCTGATCTACGGAAATGTGAGAAAGGGTCCACTACCATAGCCACCAGCAGCCGCCTCCACCATGCCTTCTCCACCCTAATGGATGGCATCCCTTAAACTATGGGCCAAACACAGCTCTCCTTCCTTAGGTGGAGCTAGTTGCTTACCTCATAGTGTCTAGGAGGCAGTGAGAGGAAGAGGAGGGGCTAGGGTCCAGTGTCCCCTCTGAGTGTAACCTCCATGTTCCTGGGAGACTTTCAGTGAGGCCCCACCTCTTCTAGGTTCCCTGACCTCCCAAGAGGACTTGCAGGCTGGGGACCAAAGCACACAGACCTTTAAGGGATATTTTATCTTGTTGTGTCTGTAGAGTGCCTTGGGTTTAGAATGTCTGACCTTGGAAAACATAGAATAATAAGTTTATGGGCCTCTATTTTTGGCTGTATGTGTGTGATGTACATAGGTGTTTGTATGCATGTGTATGAAAGCATATATGTGTGTGTAGGACAGAGATTGACTTCCGGTGTCTTCCTAGTTCCCACCATGTATGCTGAAGCAGGGTCTTTCACTTGAACCCGTAGCTTGCTGGTTTGGCTAGCCAAGCTAGGCAGCTTGCTCTGGGTTGCCTGTCTCCACCTCATGTACACTCAGACTACAGATGGGCTACCACAGTCACCTGGCATTTGCATGGGTCCTGGAATCCCTGGGTCATGGGACCGTTGTGAAAATTAAATGAAATCTGGCGTGCAGGGTGCCCACATCTAGTCGCTGCCTCTTCAGTGGTTGCCGTTATCAAGAATACTGCAGGGAAGGATGGAGACCAGCTCCTGAGAGGCTTCAGGGGGTGTGTCCATCAGCTCTCCACCACTGGGACAAAACAGTAGAGGAGAAAAAGTTTATTTGGGTTGAAGTTCTCATCCTGAGGTCACTTGGGTCCACTGCATCTGTAACCAGGGGTGAGACAGAGCATTACTGTGGAATCATGTGATGGAAGAAAGTTGCCAGGAAGCGGGGTGAGTGAAGACAAGACTCCAAGAGCATGGACCCATTCTATCAACAGGGCCCTCTTCTAAGTTTCCAGCACTTTCCTACAGCCCATCAGAGGCTGAAGTAATCTATAAGTGGGTGGGTCATGAGAGCTTGTAGAGCTCAATGCCCTCCTGATCCCACAACCACCTCCCAAAAGCACAAGAGCTGGGGAGGTGGAGAGATTTCGTTCTAAACCACAATGGGGGTGGCTTTCCTTTATTTTGTTTTGGGTTTTTGCTTTTGAGACAGGGGTCTCAAGTAGCCCAGACTGGCCTCACACCTGCTGTGTAGCCAAACTTCTAATCCTCCTGCTTCGACCTTGAGAATCCTGGGATTATAGCTTTTGCACCACTATGCCGGATCCAAGGAGTGACTTCCTCAGTGTTGGCCCTAGAGGGCAGATCAGGATCTGTGGTGAGAAGATGTGATTAGACACAAGGAAGAGCTCCTCTAGAGCCCTTAGAAAAGGAATGGGATTTGGGGGCATTCAGGGGGAGACTGGGGAGCCACATGGAGGGGTGTCATGGAAGGGACTATGTTTTCAGATGCAGATCTGAAAACATCGAGAAGTTGTGTTGAGCCTGGGGTTTCACTCCTGGCGGGAGCCTGGGGGGTGGGGTGGGGAGCAGCTGCAGTTCCAGTAGCTCACAGGGAGCCATCAAGTCTTTAAGCATTTGAGTTCTGACACGCCTAGCCTGGGATCTTTTCCAGGCACTCAGCCTCCAGCTCCACAGCCTAGCTGGCTGTCAGTCACTCAGCTGGAGCTGTGAGAGCAGAGGAATTGGTCTGGGCCCAGGATGGCTCTGTGGGGGAAGCCCTTGGAAGTGACTTCTCTGGGCCTGAAATCCCAGCATGCATCAGATAGCAGCAGTTGACAGTCTTTGCATCTGCTGCCCGGCTGGGCGGACACACATACACACAGACATACACACACACACACACACACACACACACACACACACACACACACACAGAGAGAGAGAGAGAGAGAGAGAGAGAGAGAGAGAGAGAGAGAGAGAGAGAGAGAGCAAGAGCCCTTTGCTGTTACCTGCAGCGCTTAATCTTTTAGAAAGCTTGACTCCGAGAACTATATCCTTAGGTCAAACCAGTGTGAAGCAGGGTTATAGGTGGTTATAGTTTAGTGGGGATTTTTAAACACAGGGGTTAAGGAAAAGAGATGCTTAGAGAATCAAACACATCCAAGTGTGGATGTGGGGCCATTTCAACGAAGTGTCTTAATAATTCGAAAAGAGGAAATCTCAGTTGAGAAAATGCTCCCGCTAGATTGTCCTACAGACAAGTCTATGGGGGCCTTTCTTGATAAATAATAGAAGTGGGAGAGCCCAGTCCACTGTGGGTGGTGCCATTCCTGAGCAAGTGGTCCCAAGTGGTATAAGGAAGCAGGCTGAGCAAGCCGTGGAGAGCAAGCCAGGAAGCAGCATTCCTCTGTTTCCATTCCTGCCTCCACGTTCCTGCCCTGCTTGAGCTCCTGCCCTGGTTTCACTCAGCGATGGATTGTGATCGGGATCTGTAAGCCAAACAAACTCTTTCCTCCCCAAGTTGCCTCTGGTCCCGGTGTTTTAACCACAGCAATAGAAAGAAAAATGAAGACCCCTTTGGTCCTGAGACTACAGTGCAGGGAGCTGACTAGACACAAGGGCGTCTTTGTGAGGCCTGCTTAGCTCTGTTTTGAGGCTCCTAAAGCTTACAGAATCACAGAATTATCGTGTGACCCAGTGGTTGACCACTTATAGGTAGGGTCCCTCTGTCCTGTCTTCTCATTTGAACCACCTGAGGAGTAGTAGGTTTCCCTACCTGCGGTGGAGCCAAGATGGTCACTCCAATGACTGCTTTTCTCCCAAGGAGAAAAATCTTATCAGTAGGATTGTGGCTGCTGTTCGGTGGCGGTACACGCCTTAAACCCAACACTCGGGAGGCAGAGGCAGGTGGATCTCTGTGAGTTCAAGGCCAGCCTGATCTACAGAGCAAGTTCCAGGACAGCCAGGGCTACACAGAGAAACCCTGTCTCGAAAAAAAAAAAAAAAAAAAAGCTTGTGGCCACATCACTGTGGTAGCTGCATTAGCTGTTTTTGTTGTCCCCAAATACCTGACAGGAAACAACTTGAGAGGGAGGGGCTTATTTTAGTGCGGAGTTTGAATGTGTCACTCAACATAGTGGGAAAGTCGTGGAAGCAGTAGTGTGATGCAGCCAGGGGGGACAGAGATGGATGCTGGTCCTCAGTTTACCTCTTCCTTCTGATTCAGTGCAGAACCCCAGCCCATGGGATGGTGCTGCTCACATTCAAGGAGTATTTTCCTTTCTCAGTTAAATCTTCCTAGAAATACCGAAATACCCTTTCAGATGTGTCCGGAGACTGTTCCCATGGCAATCATTTTTTTTTTGAAGATTTTGTTTATTATGTATATAGTGTTCTGCCTGCATTTGTCCCTGCAGGCCAGAAGAGGAGGACACCGGATCTCATTACGGATGGTTGTGAGTCACCATGTGGGTGCTGGGAATTGAACTCAGGACCTCTGGAAGAGCAGCCAGCGCTCTTAACCTCTGAGCCATCTCTCCAGCCCTCCATGGCAACTCTTAATCCAGCGAAGTTGGCAATCAAGATGAACTATGATAGCACCTAGAATTTAGAAAGGTCTAGAAAAAGTTTACGAAGTATGGAAAATTGAGAAATGACAAACAGCAAAGGTACCTATAACCCAACTCCCTAACCATGGCATTATTGGTTGAAATATTAAGGCAACTCCACGTAGTTAAAAGGGAGGTTTATTTTGTGGGGTAACTTACAAGGGATAGGTAACAGGGTCTGGGAAAGGTGAAGCACAGTCCGGTGGTGTTCTCTGGAGAACTCTGCTCAGTCTACCTCCAGCATCCAGGGTCCAGGAACCAAGAGATCTGGCACTTCTGGATCTCAGGTCTTAAGCGCTCCTGTCTCGGCCCTGCCTCGTAGGCATGACAGTTACTGGAAGCCTCAATGGGGGTCGTACTTCCAGGACAAAGCTGGAACAACTACCCACTACATGGCATCATCTAACAGGTGCTGACTTCAGAATGGGAAGGACGCTCTGCCATCCACACAGCTGCAGAGATTGAGACCCATGGGGCTCGAGTGGCTTATTCAATATCAGTGGGTTGGATTTAAGGGCTATGTATTTTGAGTTTCAGACCAATATTGGTTTGTGATATAGAATGCTCGTGTTTTTTAATGACGTAAGAAAATATGAACAGGTTGGAAGCCATGTTTGGTGGTACTGCTTGCTGATTTTCATGTTGCCCCCTGAGAGCAGAGGGAACATTCCCCTCTGCCTCAGAGTACTCACCTGGCCCTTCCTTCCATCCCACACCCTGGGCAGGGCAGGATGAGGCAGAACTCAGGTCTGTTCCTCAGGGAGGTCTGCTTGGCTTTGGGCTGCCAGTCAACAACACATGACCGATCCAGGCCCGAAGTCTTCCTTTCCTACTCCTTCTCAGCCTCCCATAGGAAACCGGGCTGGAGCTAGCCCAGGAACAAGATGCCACAGTGCCACCCACAGGGCCTGACTTGTGCAGCCAGGAAAACAACCCACCTGTGTATTGTCCCATTTCAAATTCCAGGATCCCAGCCTGTTCCTTTAACCTAAGTGTTGGCCCGACTCCATGGCTTGTCGCATTCACCTCTAGAGAGACGAGATAGTTCATCCTGCTGCTGACAGGGTGTGCTTCTTTCCTTACACCCCCACTTTTGGCTCACCTGTCAAGTAGACAGCTGAGGTTGGCCCTTGGTCTAGAGCTGGGAATCAAATCCAGGGTCTGGCACATGCTAGGCAAGTGCTTTGCCCTGAACCACACCCCAGACCCCTCACTACCTACCATCTTGAGGGAGCTTGTCCCTGAAGATGTCTTACCCAGTGATGTGAGAAGAGCGATGAGTCTAGCTTCATGAGTGGCCCGTGTGGGGCAGGCACTGGATTAGGCATGAGACACATTTTACTTTTTACAGTTCTTACAAAAGCCTGCGAAGCTCAGATATCTTTCTTTTTGCCTTGTTCATGAGGGGGAACCCTGCTGCTCAGGTTAGGTCGAACACAGTGGGGAGAGACGGGAGTGGTGGGTTGGAGATTCTGAGAGCAGGAAGTCCCATGGCTTTGAGGTGTGCATGTGAGCATCCTCTGGTCTCAGGCATTTCCCCAGTGCTGTCTGTCGCCTTCTCCTCCACAGCTAGATGAGCCTTGGAATGAGCCTCAGAGATGAGCCCCACCAACCTTTGTTCTCCTTTTGAGGCACTCGAGGACACAGCCTAAGGTCGGACAACCTTGGACACTGTTATTTCATGGTATATACCTCAGGATGGGGACTTCCTGGAGGGATGTGATGTAAGGTCTGTGAGAAAGGCAGGGACTAGCCTGCGACTCATGATCTCTGGAAGAGCCTGGACTTGAACTCTGAGCTACTGAGTGTGCTTTGGAGCCCTGTAGAGGAGGGTTGCTGGATGAGACGCAGGCCTGGGCTGTGGTGTCCATCTTGACTTCTCCACATCCAGAAGCCTCCCCTGCCAGTGCACTCAGCCTCGGCCATCTGACCAGTCCCTGAGCAACTTTGGGAAAGCCCAGCAGCAAGTGGGGTGGCCTCCAACTAGGAAGAGTTCTGGCACAGTGGCCCACACCCATAGCATCCTAGCCTTTGGGAGGCTGAGCAGGGGGATGATGGCCACAAGTTCAAGGTTTATCTGGGCTACAAAGCAAGCCCCAGTCTCAAAGCAAAACAAAAAAGCAAAACAAAGGAATGACAGCCACCCTCCCAAATAAAACCAAATAAAAAACAAACAGATAAACAAAGAGATAAGGAGAAGCCCATGGGATTGCATTGCCCGCTTCTAGCTTTTAGAAGATTCTCTTCTGGGGGACGTTAAAACTTCAGATTTCAACCTCGTACCTTCTTCCCTCCAGGGATTCTCCTCTTGGCCAGATATGCTCTGGCTATGTAACCTTGGACAGCCATCCTTCTGGGTCTCCAGTCCTTACTCATGGGGAGAAATCATTTTTTTTTCTGAGTTTAGTGTGGTGGGTCAGGCCTGTAATCCCAGCACTTGGGAGGCAGAGCTAGGAGGACCGAAAATTCCAGGCCAGCCTGGGCTACACAGTGAAGTTGTACTTTAAAAAAAATGGCCCCTGAGTATCCTCAACCACGTGACCTGCTGTCAGTCTTGTGGCCTGCTTTAATCCGTACCATCACTTAGCTCCAAACAAATTATCTTGTTTATTTTGGGGGGGGGGGGGGGAAAGTGCTCTAGAGATGACTTCGTCGGTTAAGAATACATTCTGTTCTTGCAGAGGACCCAGGTTCGGTTCCCGGCACCCACATCAGGAGGCTCACAACTACATGTAACTCTAGCTCCAGGGTATCCGACATCCTTTTCTGGCTTCCATGGGTGCTGCACCCACTGTACACATACCCCACCCCCACACTTAAAAAACAAACAACTCCTTCACTAAAGGGAGTCAAGAGTATTACATGAACTATGTATATCACATGCATGTATAACGTGTGTAAACATGCTTACAAATAATACAGTGGCGCTGGGCATGACGGTTCACATCAGTGATTCTGTCCCTTAGAGGTCGAAGCAGGAAGATCAGAGCATGAAGGTCATCCTCAGCTTTAGATTGAGTTAGAGGTCAGCCTGGGCTATATGAGGCCCCACCCCCACCTCCAATATAATATGGTGGTTTAGTACTGGGGTCCTGGAATTACACAAACTCAGCTCCACCGCTCACTAGCTGTATGACTCAGAGAAAGCCACCACTTTGGCGGCTCAGTTTCTCTGTCAACAAAATGGGTTTCATACTAGTTACACCTCAAAGGGGTGCGGGGGAGATTAAAGGTGCTGATGTGCGGGGGACCTCACTCCAGCTTGAGCACCCCGCTAGCCCTCGCGCTTCCTGCCTGCAACAGCTCTTTTCTGACATGTTCCCCTCTGCCCCATGTTGCCCTCTGCCATACGCTCCCCACTGTTCTCTCTGCCCTTTCCTTCTAAGTGTTGTGTCACCCACACAAAGGTCCAAAAATATATATGAGATGTTGCCTCCTGTCCCTGTCCCCAGTCATCTCCAAGAAGGCTCTGTGTGGTAGATCGATTCTTCATGTTTAGAGGGGTGTGTGTGTGTGTGTGTGTGTGTGTGCGTGTGTGGTCTCCCCTTGTTAAAGAAACAGTAGCTTCTTTTATTTTTTTTTTTAAATATATTTTATTTTATTTTTATGTGCATTTGTGTTTTTGCCATGGGTGTCGGGGTCCCCTGAAACTGGAGTTACAGACAGGTGTGAGCTGTCATGTGGGTGCTGGGAATTGACCTCGGGTCCTCTGGAAGAAGAGTCAGCACTCTTAACCCCTGAGCCATCTCTCCAGCCCCTTTTATTCTTTTTTTAAGCATGTAGTTATTGGTTTGTGTGCTTATTTGTGGGAGGTGTATGTGTGTCACAGCTCAAATATGAAGCAATGAAGACAAGCTGCAGGAGTGAATTCTCTCCTTCCACCACGTGGGTCCCAGGGTTAGAACTCAGGTCAGAGTTGGCAGCCAGTGCCGTTACCTAATGAGCCCCTTTCTTTCTCTCTCCCCCTTTCTACTCCCTCTTTCTCTTCCTCTCCCCTCCCCTCCTCTTTTTCTCTCTCTCTCCCTCCCTCCCTCTCTTTCCTTCCCTCCCTCCTTCCTCCTTTCTTCTCTTCTCTCCTTTTTTCTTTCTTTCTCACTTAGCTCAGGCTAGCCCCAAACACATCATCTAGCTGAGGCTGACCTTAAACTGATCCTTCTGCCTCCACCTCATGAGTGCTGGGACTGCAGACATGCACCACCACGCCCTGTCTTAGACCGGCTCTTTCTATAAGCCCTGAGCTGCATGCGCTCCTCCGTTAACCAGTTCTTTACCAGTGCACGGTTAGGCTGTTTCCATTGTCTCCAGTCAGTGTGGCAGTGAATGCGCCACCTTTCTGGACTCCTTTCTGTCCCTATCAGCCTGTGGCCACTTGCTGGGTCATACATGGAAGGGTCCTGCGTACAGTAAACACAGCTTTGAATGTCCTAGAGCAACCTGGGCTTTGACTGGGAACTTGTATTTCTCACTCGTAGCCAGGTGCTGCCCCACAATTGCGTTCTAGACACTGTTCTAAGCCACGAAAAGAGCCTTGGTGGTTCCTAACCCCAGGACGTGGTCATGAGGCCTGAGTTCTGCAGCCCTACCTCACCCCAGCACTAGACTGGGCATTAACCCAGCTCTGTGATTCTCACTCTATCTGACCATCGCTCTCCGCGGCGAGGAGTAGACGAAGCAAGGATGTCGGACAGAGAGGACAGAGGTTAGGGGTGCGCTGGAGCCCCGAAGATCCTTCAAGCCCCAAGTCTTGGAATGGCTGGTGAACAGGTGGGGGAAGGGAGCTTGGTCAGAGCCCCAGCAGGGATCACACAATGATGGATGCTTCCCTCAGCTTCATCCTGTGCCAGCTTGTTCCTGATGGATGGGGTTGCACAAGAGGACAGAGCGCAGGGCAATACCAAGTCCCATCCAGCCCTCACCCTGCGGCCATCAAAGAGACCTTCCATGCTCAGAGCCCTTGTAATTTGCTCTCATTTACCCTGCTTTGTTCTGGAATGGGGTGCCAGGGGGATCCCCCAGGCAGAGGCTGCAGGTCTGATCATGTCGCCTCATCTCCCTTCTTCCTGCCCTGGGAGGGCAGTCTCGGAAGGATGGCTGTCTTTCCACACCACTCTCTCTGCAGGGGTCTGCTCTGTGGAAGTGGTGAGTCTGTTAGTTCCAGAGGGGACACTTTCAGCACGGTGTGGCTGGCTTGGGAACAAGATTGGGAACAAGTCCCTAAATGCTGTGTGACTCTGGGCCAGGCCTTCACATATCTGACTGAGCCAGCAGGTTCTCTTCTGTCAAGTGAGGTCTGCAGCTGGCATGGCCAGTTAGCGTGAGGTCTCAGAAGGAAGCCGTCCACTGAATTGTCTCTGACCCACCTGCTGCCTCAGTCTGCTGCTGTTTCCTCTCAGCTTCCGCTTACCTCGCCCAGTCTGCAGCTTCTTCGCAGGCCTTCAAGATGAAGACACACTATGGTGAACATGCCTGAGCCACTGTGGGCCCAGGATGTGGAGGATTTCTCCAGGTCACACTGCAGGCCGCTTAAGCTCCCAGCCATTCATTCAGCTCCATTGTTGTCATTTTAAAAGCTAAGCAGAACCAGGGCTCTGGGTCGGCAAGCACCCCTTACTCCTCAGATTGTGTTGATGTTAACATTTGCTGTTTAGTCCTCCACTGCCCACTCCCCACATCTCCTCCTGTACTTTTTCCCCTTTCTTCCCTTTTTCTTTCTTTTTCCTTTAACATTTATTTACTGAGCATATGTGTGGTGGGGGTGTGCACGTGGAGGTCAGAGGACACCTGTCTGTCTGTCTTGGCAAAGTCTTCTGCATCCTAGGCTGGCTTTGAATTTGCCATATAGCTAAAGGATGACATTGAACCCGATTCTCCTGCCTCTATCTCCCAGTGCAGAGATTACAAGTATGCACCCCCATGCCTTTCTGCGGTGCCAGGGATCAAACCCAGGGCTTTGGGCATGCCAGGCAACAGAGCTGTGTTGCAGCCCTTGTTTGTTTTTATTTGGTTTATTTGCTTTGAGCTAAGGTCTCACTCTGTAGCCGAGCCTGCCTGACACTCCAAGTCCCCATCCTCAGACTCCCAAGTGCTAGGGTTCCAGCTCCAGCCCTGGCCTCTTCTTATATTAGCTTAATTTTTAAAAAAAGATTTATTTTATTTTGTGTTTGTGAAAGTTTTGCCTGCAAAAAAAGGGAGAAAAGTTTTATTTTTATTTTGGCTCAATTTCAGAGGAAGCAGTCCCCAATTCCTGGGGCCCTGTTGCTTGTGACCTGTGGTAAGACAGAGCCTCATGGTAGAAGCGTGGTGGAAAGAAAGCACGAGAGAGAGAGAGAGAGAGAGAGAGAGAGAGAGAGAGAGAGAGAGAGAGAGAGGAACAAAACATCCCCTTCAAGCGATCATCCCCAATGACCTACTTCCTTCAAGTAGGCCCCACCTCCTGAAGTTTTCTCCACCACCCAATAGCCCCTTAAGCTATGACTTAAGCTATGATATGGACTAGTAAATTTTTTTTTTTTTGAGGGGGGACTAGTAAATTCTTGAGGTCAGAGCCCTTGTGATCCAACCACCTCCAGCCTCCCAAGGCCCCGCCTCTGAACACTGCTGCACTGGGGGCCAAGCCTTAAACATAAGCACTTTTGAAGACACTTAAGATCCACGCCTTAACAGGTTCTGAGATCAAGAAGGCTCTTGGAAAGTGCTATGCAAGCCCAAAATGGTTCCAGTCCTGTATCACACTGGCTATGCTCCAAGAGAGGCCTGTGTGAGGTGTGGCCCTGGCTCTAACGTTAAGTCACAGAGCCTGGCTTGTGCCTCACTGACGGGTCCACAGAAGAAGCTCCGTCACAGACTGTGGCCTGTGACTCAGCACATCTTCACTTGTGATTGACACATGGGACTCAATCCTAAATCCTTCTCCAGGTTCTTTCTAAGTCTTCCTGAGAGTGAAGGCGTGTCTCCTTTGATCTGTTGATTCTGAGAGCACCTACAATGTCTTCCTCACATTCTGAGATGCCACCTACCAGGGCTGCCCTAGATATATGTTATTGCCTATACAGCCTCCGTGTGTGTGTGTGTGTTTGTGTGTGTGTGTGTGTGTGTTTGTGTGTGTGTGTGTGTGTGTGTGTTCAACTGTGCACGTGGAGGCCAGAGTTTGACATTGAGTATTTCCTTTTACAGAACAAGCTCAGGGCTGGAGTGCTGCCTAGCAGAAACGAGGCCCCGGTTCCTGCTCCAGTGCTAGTATCAAATAGTATGGTGGTTCCTGCTTGTGGTCTTTGAGGGTGGAGGTAGAAGAACGAGATATTTAAGGTTATCTTCAGCTGCATAGGGACCAGCCTGGGCTATAGAAGAGCAGTCTCAAAAAAATACCAGTTCACAAACATTCCTCCCAACTTGGTGACAATCCATCCGGTGACTTCCGCTTGCTGGGGTGATGATTAGAAGCTGAATAGTGAAGGCAGAAGGTGACCACAACAGCAGGGATTCTGTAAGCATGCATGACTTGGAGTCCAATGACCACTTCAGCAGATCTGGAGAAAACTTTATGAAATGTTTCACAGAATGCTCTGGAAGTATAGGGGAATCTGGTCTTTTGACGGCATTCCCAATTTAATCTTTCGTATGAGCTTGTCAATCGCTCTCCTTGTTTCGGAGCCCTTTGGGAAAGAATCCCAGAGATGTGTGTTTTAAAAGGATTTTATCCTAAACTATTGTTACAACGTGACTCTGCCTTTCAATGTTTCTTGCTTGTTTCTTTGGCTGAGACAGGATCTTATGCAGCCCATCCTGGCCTTACACTTACTGTGTCGCTGAGTATGGTCTTGAACATCTGCTCCTCCTGCTTCCATCTCTGAAGCACTGGGATGTACCCCACTGTACCTGGATGTTTTGTTTTGCTTTGCTTTATTTTGAGGCAGGGTCTCGCTATGTAGCCCTGGCTGGCCTGAACTCACATGGGTATGCCTGCCTCTGCTGAGTTTGAAGACTCGCACTGTTATGCTCAGCCAGCTGTTTGGTTTTGAGGCAGGGTCTCACTGTGTAGCCAAGCTGACCTGGAACTCACAAGCCCCTGACTCAGCCTCTCCTGTGCTGGGTTTACAGGTGTCTGCCATACGCCTGCCTCCTTTTAATGCTCTGATAAATGTTCCCCGCCGAGTCGGTTAAATGACTACCGCCCTCAGGGGCTGTGTTAATTCAATTTAAGGACTCATCAAGAGCATTCCAGATCCCACTTGGCAGCTTGACTCTGCTTGGCTTGGCTTTGAACTATGTCACCCATCCAGAGACTCGCCTGAGAGCGGATCTTGTTCTCGAAGCTGGCAGAGGCGCAGTGGTGTCAGAGGGAACAGGCCTCTCATCTGACCCGAAAGAAAACTGCAGGCTACGGACTTCTGACCCCAATCAGGACATTCCTGGCTGAACTGTGGGATATTCTAGAACTTTAGATCCTCATCTGACAAGCGGAAAAAGAAATCTAACTTCTTGCCCTTTCAGGACCTGCTCGGTGGGAGGATCAAATAAGGTAAAAGACGTCGTCGAAAAACAGAGAGCACTTGTCTCTCTCCTGAAGCCACTGATGTCCTCTCCTCCACGCTCTCTCCTGTGGCTTTGTAACCCTCAATAGTCCTAAAGCATGGGTAGCTCTCCTCTCCACAGTGGCCTACCCATCATCCTTCCCCGCCCCTGAAAGCCTGCCTCAGGGACTTTACTCCCGATGTCCTTTGCTTGGCAAGCTGATCCCCAGGTATCCACACCGGCTCTGCAGCCTTCAGAAAGTCTCTGTTGGACTGACCATCGCCTTGTCTGAAATGCCTCCTCTACTCCCTGGACCCTGGTCAGTGCCCCCAGTACTTACATGACTGCTGGTGCACTGAGGAGTTACGGGTCTACCTGTTGACTTTTTAAAATGTCAGTCCCATGAGGGAACTGAGACTTACTTTTTCTACTACAATCCTGGTGCTTGGAACCCGGCATGCATATACTTGTCTACCATTAAAAAGAAGAACAAAACAAAACAAACAAACAAAAATCAGTTTAGAAGACTGAGCTGGAGGGAGTAGAGGAATCGTGAGACCTAGCAGAGAGTGATCTAAGAATACGGGACAGGGTGGGCTGGGCAGATGGCGCTCCAGTAGGGCCAACCACACGGAGCAAAGGCCAGGAGACCCCACGCTTATCCTTGCCCCGACCTCACCTCCTGGCTTAGGTGTGTTAGCACAGAGCCTCAGAGTAATTACCAGGGGCCTTTGGATTGTTTACTCCTCGTTAACCACCCTCTTTGCTCACTTAATTGGTCCAAAGCCCCGTGGCGTGGGGAACTAACTGTGCCGCAATTTGGCTCCTAGTCAGCAGCAGGGGCAGCTGTACCGTGCTGCTCTCAGGCGCTGGGTACAGTTCATACTGGATGGTAGAGCTCAGGCAGGCTGCGGCTGCAGACTGAAGCACCTTTGATGTCCTGGCAGTGTGTTCTGTGGGACTTGCTCAACCTCAGGATCCTCCCCCTTGACTGAGCATGCATGCCCCGTGGGGCTCTCAAACCCTTGCTCTCTGAGAACCCCACACAAATGGACAGAATAAATCTCCAGTCCTGATTCAGAGCAATCAGATCCAATGCATATGCTGGGCCAGCCCACCGCAGACCCTCTCAGCTTCCAGTTGCTGGCTGGTCTCTCTTGCCTACTGCCTGCTGCCTTCCTGGGGAGAGGCTGCCTCAGACCCTTGGCACAGGCTGTTCCACTGAGTCTGCTTCTGTCATGCACAGAACAAATTACTTCCAGAAGTTTCTAATCCCTCTGTAGTTCTCCGTTCAGTTATAAATAAATGAAAAAATTAATCCAAACTCCATCCCCCTCTCCCAGTGGACATGCCATCATGTGAGTATTCTGAACAGTCGTATAACGAAGCTGCAGAGGTTGCTAGAGACCTCTCTGAGTTCAGAGTTCCAGGGCTATGGAGAGAGTGAGAAAGGGGGTTTAGGGGCGTGCTTGCCTAGCGTGCACGAGGCTCTGGCTTCAATCCCCAGCACCCACACAAACCAGACATGATGGTTCCTGCCGGTAATCTCAGCACTGAAGTGGTAGAGGCAGGAGGATGAGGGATTCAAGGTCATCCTCTGCTCCTCAGTGAGGTCAAAGCCAGCAAGGGCACTGAGATGGACAGGAAAAAACCCACACTATGTAAGTTTCCACCACTGAGAAATGCCACAAAGTTACACACTTAAGGGACTGTGACGAGGGGTGGGGGCTGTGGTGGGGAGGTCCAATGAATGCTGGCCCTGGAGTGAGGGAAGCTAAGAACAAGCTGTTCAACAGGGAGCTCAGAGGCCGAGAGAACAGAAGGCCAGGGTTGGACAGAGGGGTGAGACTCGGGTGGGGCTGGCATGTTGGTGGAGAGCCTGTTGCTAGGGGCAGGGAGAGATGATGGAGGTGTTGGGGCAGAGCTCCATAGAGAGTATGTAATTCTCATGCAGAGTCAGGAATGGGGGGGGGGAGCTCTAGGCAGCCCTCGACTTATTCACATCCTTCTGCAGTCTACCAGGGGAGCAGACAGCAGGGATGATGGTCACCCAGGAAGAAGCAGGCAGCTGCTCACAGGAAGACGGGCTGGAAGTGCAGTTTGGAGGAAAAGTCTGGAGAATCCAGACTGGTGGACCCCATGATCTCATGTGGGGAGACGGGGCATGGAAGCCTATGGCACATGTCTGATGGATAGCAGACGTGGCTTCATGATGTGACCCCTGACCCTTGCAGGAGGGAGGGCTCATTTGTCCGAGCTCAGCTCTGGGGTCTAGGCAACTCCTGAAACAGAACAGGGCAGTCTCCGTTTCCTACCTGCTGTCTTCTCAGGGAAAGAAACAGGTGACTTTCTCCTTCTCCAGACTCCCTGGGCCAAGAACAACGTCAGACACAGAGTGGCCCTGTCTGACACAGAGTGGCCCATCCCTGGAGCTCTAGTCTCCCTCAGGGACCTCACAGGCTCAGGGCTGTGTCAAGAGGCATCTGTAAGTTCATGTGCTCAAAAGGGCACTACCAGTTCTACAAGTAACCAACCCAGGAGGGAGACAGCCTTCCTGCCTCACCCACTGCTGTCCTCAGGTTTCCGGGCAATCCTGTCTGGGCTCCGACAACACCTCTGCACCCTTCCCGACTGCGGGAGCTCAGCCTCCCGACTACAGCGCTGTGTAGCCGCTTTTCCAGATTAGTGATGTGCGTGCTGTTTGTGTTGTTCGAACCTCGCCAACAGTGTTAAGCAGGGGCTGGGTAGCGTGCCTGCTGTGAACACATGAGGGTGTTTGCGTTCCAGTTCCCCAAGACTTACATCAAAAGTTAGGGATGGTGGCATACACCTGTAATCCTAGAGCTGGAGAGGCAGAGGCAGGAGGCTCCCTGGGGTGGCTGTCCAGCCAGTCCCACCAAATTGGTAAGCTAGATTTAGTGGGAGACCCTATCTCAAAAAGTAACATGCAAAGCAATAGAGAAAGACACCTGGTATTGACCACACACACACACACACACACACACACACACACACACACACACACACACACACACGGTGCTTTGGGAAATGTCAGGGGAAGAGATACTTCAGGGCGGAGACTTAATTCTGTGATTCAGGCTACCCTTGGTTTGGGACCCCCTCCTTTTTTTCCCCTGTAATTCAGATTGGCTCAGAAAAGAGATATTCCTGCCTCACTGGGTCCCCCAACACTCTCCAGAAGAGAAGTGCCACAGCAGAAACTTCTCAGGGAAGGGACTTAATTCTTGCACTCTTTGGCCCAGCCTGGCTCATGACACAAGTTGCTCCCAGTGCCATCGTTAATAAGAAAGTCAGCCCCGGGGGGAACCGGGGCCTCGTAGTAAAGTTTTAGTGGCCACGGTGGGTTTGATCCCATACTTCTGAGAAAATGAGTCACTCCAGGTTCAAGTGAGGAATCCGTGGGCAAGCCTCAACAGCCTGCTTCTAATTTGGGGATGGAAAGGTGTTTACAACTCCCCAGAGGCAATAAAGACTAGAGGATGGAGAACTAGGCAAGGGGCCTGTCTCCCGCCATCCTAAAAATCTGTTCCACTGTGTGTCTGGCATCATATTAGTCAAGGCTTCTTCAACAGAGCTAAAGATGTGACCCCTCCCATCTCTTGGCCTCAGCTTCCTAACTGGCCAATGCTGCAGTCGGGGCTCCTGCTTCTGACGCTCAGAGCCTGGATCTAAGAAAGAGAAAGAGAGTCTGTAGCTGATGCTGCTCCCCGAGCTCCCATATGAGAAGGCTGCTGCAGAATCAGGGCAGTTCAGGAGGGCTGTAATGGTTGGTGTGGCTGGGTCATCTTCTGCCCAATCAATCCCTTACTGCTTGGGGTTAGTGCAGAATGGGTTAAAGTCACTGAGGGAGGAAGGGCTAGTCACCCAGTGCCCTCCCTCTGGAGCTGTTTCCTCCTTTTGTTCTCAGGGATCTGCTCCGTTTACTGGGGTTAGGCAAGCCTGGCACTGGGCTGGGAGCCATCCCGCTCTGGCACAGAGATTCAGTACTGTAGTAACTTGCCCTTGCTCTGCCCCAGGCAGAAATCTGAAGCGAATGTGGTGGAGAAAGCCTGGACTCTGAGACCACAGACTTGCTGGAGCTCGAGGTGACTTTGGAGAGCAGAGTCCAAGACACTCATTTGAAAGATGAGGAAACTGAGCCTCACCAATGGAAACATTTCTCGGTTTCTCCCAGCAAGTCAGGCAGGCACAGACTGAAATGCAGATTTCACAATGCCAACAGGGTCTGTCTTTTCTCCTGGGCTGAGCTGCAGGCTTTGGGGGCAGTTCTTGGGGTTGAAATTGCCACGGACAGGTAATACTTGAGCAAGGAGTCATGGTGCCAGGTGCCAGCAAAGCAGGAAAAGGGGGCTGACTCCATGGGGCTGCCATCCTGATGCCCATCCTGGCCTTCGTCTGGTGAGTCCAGGCACTCCAGAAGAGTGGTCTGCAGGTCCATTCTCACTGAGAGACCAGGCCTGAGAGAGATCCTTTAGTTCAGTGCTCAGCCTTTGAAGCAGGCTTGACTTCAAGTCCAGTTCTTCTCCATAGAAGCTGTGAGGCCCTGGACAAGTCCCTTAAGTTTTCTGAAGCTAAGCTACAGTCTGCAACATGGTAGTGTGACTAGCCCTTTCCCCTATGGTGTGTTGTGGGAGGGTGGAGCACAGAGAAATCCTTCTGCCTGGCACTTCCTCAGCTGCCATCCTTCAGTCTCTCTGTGGCTTCCTCCTCTTCCTTCTCAAGGCAGTAGCTGTTTCTGGGACCCCCTCCTTGTGGGATACTAAGCTCTCAAAGACAGCAGAGGCAAAGGTACTTCCTTTATAAAGCACAATGGGGAGTCATGATGCTTTGGAAGTTCTGCAACCTAGACAATTTTGTGGTTTCTGGACTGTTTCTGGGTGGAACAGCTGTCTTTGGGCTTGGGTGTAGGTAGTTTAGGGGAAACAAATAACATGATTCCAGAGTTGCAGGTGCCCGTGAGCAGTACGGCTCTGGGGTCACCTTTCACCTCTCTGTAATAGGTTATCTGTTGCACTGCAGGACCAGAATCCCCACATTCCCTACCTCACAGGTGTCTGCATGCAGCAAAGTTCGCAGAAATGCAGAGCTTGGTGCTGGGAGTGAGTTCAGCCCATAGAGTGCTTGCTGTACAAGTGTGAGGACCTGAATTCAGAACCCACATGAAAAGGAAGGCATAATTACATCTGTAATCCTAATATCGGAGAGACAGAGACAGGAAGTCCCCAGAGCTTGCTGAATCAGTGAGCTCCAGGTTCAGTGGGAGACCTTGTCTTAACTAACTAACTAACTAACTAACTAACTAACTAACTAACTAACTAAGGTAGAACGAAATAGAGAAAGGCACTCAGCATTGCTCAGCATTGTCCACTAGCCTCTACATGCACACACACAGGAAAATTCAAAGTTTTTTACTTGTCTCTGTTTCCACCCCCTCTTGCCTACACTAGCCTTCAAGGGAAATCAGTGGCTTGGGGGATAGTTGACCCCATCCCTGTCCCAGAGTTGGATTTGAGATCTGGGTTAGCCAACCAAAGCACTGGATTCCGTGGCGTCCCTGGATTGGCTCGAGATGGCCTGGGAGCCAATCACAGCCAGTGTCTATCCTGGGACTTTTGTTTCCGAAGTTCTCCCAGAGCAGGAGAAACTAGCTGCTCTCTTTGTACAGACAAAAGCTTGGAGGAAGGAGCACACAGAGCTGCCAGGGATCATCAGGAGAGCTAGTCCAGATGCACACAGAAGGGCAGAGAGTAGAGAGGGAAGTCTCCCGCCGGCACTGACTGCCCATCTGGCCCCATACCAAGACCAAAGCCAAACTGCTTCTGGGCTTTTCAGGGATATTAATTTCTTTCTGTCTTTCTTTGGTTTGTTTGTTTGTTTGTTTGTTTTCTCTGTGTAGCCTTGGCTGTCCTGGAACTGACTCTGTAGAGCAGGCTGGCCTCGAACTCACAGAGATCCTCCTGCCTCTGCCTCCCATTGTTTTCTTTCTACCAGTTGTTGAATCCATTTGTTTATTTAGGTACATGCCACTGTGATTTGGGTTTATGTCACTTGCAATCAAAATTTAATTTGGACAAAAGAGAGACAGAAGAAGGGATACAGTGCACAACTTTAATCCCAGCACTCATGAGACAGAGGCAGGTAGATTGCTGTGAGTTCAAGGCCATCCAGGTCTACTCGGCAAGTTCCAGGCTAGTCAGGTCTACATAGCAAGACCCTGTTTTAAAACAAACAAACAAGCCGGGCGGTGGTGGCGCACGCCTTTAATCCCAGCACTCGGGAGGCAGAGCCAGGCGGATCTCTGTGAGTTCGAGGCCAGCCTGGACTACCAAGTGAGTCCCAGGAAAGGCGCAAAGCTACACAGAGAAACCCTGTCTCGAAAAACCAAAAAAAAAAAAAAAAAAAACAAACAAACAAACAAAAACAACTGACTTTAGATAAATAACTTTTAGGGAATTCACTGCCTCTGAGCCTGTAGTGAAATAGCATGGTGGGGACAGGTTGGGAATAGAGCAGAGACAGAGAAAGTGGTGGGTCCCAATATCCCCTTCAAGAGCTTGTGTCTAATGACTTAACCTCCTTATACCAGGCCCTGCCTCCAAAGTGTGCCACCCCCTACCCTATAGTTCAGCTTGTGACTGAGCCTTTAGCACATGAGCCTCAGGGGGACCTCCAGTCCAAACTGCAACCCTGGATCATCAGTTGTAGCTCCCGGCCCAGCTCACATAACTGAAGATGGAGATTGGGACCGGGAAAAGATAGGTAAGCCTCAAGGGGCATGTGATAATGGGCCAAGACAATCAACACATCTTTGTTGATTCCTTATAATTTTTAGGCATCTTGCAACTAGTGATGGCCATGCGACTTGGTTCTACACCATGACACTTAAGGGGAAATCAACCAGGAACATACACACAGTCGATATCACCCTGCCTCCTGCTTCCTGTCTTGAAAGTGAGTAGAAGTATCTGGAGCTTCAGTAGCCATATTGTGAGCATGAGGCAGAAGCCAAGGGAATTACAGGGACCATGTCCTGACATTATGGAGCTACTGACAAAATTCCTATAGCGGTCTGCCTGTGTGCTTCCTGTAGTTGATAAAAGCAAATTCCTACTGCAGGCAATGGAGCTGGATGATCTGCTATTTACAATTAAAAAAACAACAACTAGCCAGGTAGGGCGGCATATGTTTTTTATTCCAGTACTAGGGAGGCAGAGGCAGGTGGATCACTGAGTTCCTGGAGAGCCTGGACTACAGAGTGAGTTCCAGGACAGCCAGGGTGACATAGAGAAACCCTGTCTCAGATAGATAGATAGATAGATAGATAGATAGATAGATAGATAGATAGATAGATAGATAGATAGGAAGGTAGACAGCTAGATACATCAATACATAGATAGACCAGTCAACCAATAAATACTTAAATACATGAACCCCAAAACTTCCTGGGGTGGGGGCTGGAGAGATGTCTCAGTGGCTGAATGCTCACTGCTCTTGTAGAGGAGTTCATTTCACTTATGTGGAAGGCAGTGATGTCACTGACCCAAGGAGCAGGTGGGAACAATAGCAAAGAAGACACTAAATAATGTTTACTGCAGCAAGCCATGCCAGGGGTGTGCTTAGTTACTATATGGTAACAGTAAGAAGTAGGGGCCAGAAAACTGAGCGCAGGCGGTGGCCTTTTGTCAAGACCACACAGCTGATAACACTGCAGACACAATTGTTTCCAAGTGGCCACCATGTGTCCCACTGCGTATTTTACTCATGGGAGGGCATCTTGCTAGAAGTGACCTGTTCATTTCATACACCACACAGGCTCAGTTAGTCAACAGAAACTATCATAAAAGAGAGAGAGACAGAAAGGCCCCTGAAATAAGACACCTAACACCATCAACAAGAGAAGATAAAACACACAAAAAGAAAAGACATGGTTTTTCCATACAGCTTATCATAGGCCAGCTTCTGTTGCTATAACAAAATACCCAAGACCAGGAATGTATACAGAACAAGAGGTTCCAGAGGCTAAGGAAGTCTGAGAGTGTGGCGCTGGTGTCTGGTGAGGGTCTGCTGTGGAATGACAAGACAGAAAGCATCAGGCTAGCCTGGAACTTGAGCAGCTGGGAGTATCTGTATGCTCTTTTCAATCTAGTAATGAACTTAGGGTGACACCTTCAAACCACAGCAGGACCGAGGCCTCTGTTGTCCTAAAGTTGAGTCCAGGCGTGGCAGTTTTATAATGGCCACTATGGTCATTAAAGATGGACTCATGAGACTGGGGATGTGGCTCTGTGGATAGAGGGCCCATCAAGCCTGTAGAAGGCCCTAGGTGACACATTCTGAGTGTCACATAAACAGGGCATGGTGGCACAACTGAAGTCCCAGAGCTCAGGAAGTGGAGGCTGGGGAATCAGTTCAGTCTCAGCTACAGAGGGAGGTCGAGGCCAGCCTGGGCTACATGAGCTTCTGTCTCAAAATAAGGTAAGAGACAAATACATGAATGGCCTTTTGTCAGAGAAAAAACAGAAGGAGGAGACACAGGGCAGAGCTTGAGAAAGTCGAGCCTGTCAGTCAGCATCTCCCACTGCGGAGACCAGCTCACAGAATGCTCTAGAAGCTCAAGGCAGCTGAGGACTGCACTTTTTCATTCTAAGACATTCCCTTCCTCTGTGTGTGTGTGTGTGTGTGTGTGTGTGTGTGTGTGTGTGTGTGTGTGTGTGTGTGTGTGTGTTTGCAGCCCCTGCAGAGGCCAGAAGCGTCCTGAGCCACCCTGCCTGAATCATCCTTCTGTGCCCCCAGCTCCCTCCTCCTGGTTTCCTCAAGGCCTAGTGCCCTGAGTACCAATCCCTGACTCACTCGCCCTGTCTCAATCCAGAACTGTGGTTTGCACAAGTCAGGGCACAGCCTGAGGTGGGGATGAGGGGTAGTGGTGGTGGGAAGAAGGAGGTCACTCTCAGGTAAGGACCAGGAAGTGATTCAGGTGTGGGCCGTGTGTCTGGACTGAAGTGCCAGGACTGTGTACTGATGAGGAGCCACTCCAGGCTGCCTGTAACCAGAACCCCCTGACACTGAGTTCTGTTTCTTCTCCATTATGTTGTCCTGGGGGTGGGGAGTGTCTGGCATTCAAGCCAGTTACCTCCATTTCTGGGTCATAGTCTGAACCTCCTGCATCTCAGTTTCTCCTGTTACTGTCAGCTTCCTAGGCCTTTGCCTGGGGTCTTTCTTCCACAATGGCACACTCACCTGACGGTGGCCTGCAGGGGCCAAGGCGATGCTTGTCAAGGAAGCCTAAAGGTATTGCAGGTTGGAGTAGCAGGACTTGCTCTGTGAGTCCCTAGGTATAGCCACTGTTCCTGGAGTGGGGAGGGGGGAGAAAGGGGAGAGGAGAGGAGAGGAGAGGAGAGGAGAGGAGAGGAGAGGAGAGGGGAGGAGAGGAGGAGAGGAGAGGAGAGAGAGGAGGAGAGGAGGAGAGAAGAGGAGAGGAGAGGAGAGGAGAGGAGAGGGGAGGAGAGGGGAGGAGAGGAGAGGAGAGGAGAGGAGAGGAGAGGAGAGGAGAGGCGAGGAGGAGAGGAGAGGAGGGGAGGAGAGGAGAGGAGAGGAGAGGAGAGGGGAGGAGAGGAGAGGAGAGGAGAGGAGGAGAGGAGAGGAGGAGAGGAGAGGAGGGGAGGAGGACCAGGCAGGTGGCTGGAGCCATAGGTACCAAATGCATTCTCTCTTTGTGCCCCACGGCATTTGGATGCAGTTGCCCTTGTTCAAGAGTGTAGGAGTCTCCAGAAGGCCAGTACCAGGCCAGGTTATGGCAGTGTCTAAAGCATGAGACTAGACCATGCATCAGAGAGCCTGGGTTCAGGCCAAGCCCTCCCTGGAAAGGAATGCCAGCTCTGGGGTCAGCCACCTGGCTTCCAGAACTCAGGGACTTTCTAGCTGTGTCCATCACTCAATGAGCTTCAGCTCCTTCAGCTGACACATGAGGCCATCCTCCACCCCTACCTCCCCTGTGGAACAGCAAAGGGCACACCAGCAAACTTCAGGCCAGAGTGAGTCTGGGAGAAGAGGGTCTCAAGACCCAGAATCCTCTGTGGCAGATGGGAGCAGATACATCTGACACCTACCCAGCACCAGCCTTAGTCGTGAGATGCACCCAGAGCCTTTACATCACCATCCATCAATGGCCCCTTGGACTACACAGTCAATCAAATTCCACTTCCTCAGGAGGCTCAACATCTGTTCCCCTACAGCCATGCTGACATCTGGAAGGCTCTATCAATTCTCATGTCCTTCTGGCCCGCTCCCATAACAGTCCCACACACATTTCTCACAGTCAGAAATCCCATAAACTCCAGTTCAATGTCTAGGAACAGGACAGATGGATTGCTGCTGTCTCTTAGAGGTGACAGATCACGACAAGTGTCCCTACTGTGTGTTCCCACCATGCTCATGCTGACTTGGTCCACAGCTGCACCCCTAACAGGTAGAGCACTATGGGGCACCTTGGAACAAACAGTAATTGCTTATCTCCCCACTCTCCATTCCATTCTCTTCTGTAATCTCTCTCTGTCTCTTTCTGTGTCTCTCTCTCTTTGTATCTCTTTGTCTCTCTCTCTGTCTCTGTCTGTCTGTCTATCTCTCTCTGCACACACACACACACACACACACAGACACACAGACACACACACGCACACACACACACACACGCACACACACACTCCTGCTTTTACCCTTGGTGCCTGTGACTATGGTTGGCCAGAAGAACGGGTAAATGAGGAACTTCACTAGAGCTGGGGCTCTTAGGAACTAAGATCATGTCGTCAATGAACAAATGAGTGAGTGAATACATGAATGAATGTCTCTGGGGCACTATGGCCACAACTACCAGAAATGTTGGGGTACAGAGATTACAAAAAGCTATACAAAAACTTTGATCTGGAACTATTTTATTTGTCTATTTATTTTTAATTTATATTACATTTATTTATTTATTTATTTACTTACTTACTTATGGGAGGATACTCAACCCACAGGGCACACGTGGAAGTCAGAGGACAACTTGGGAGAGCTGGCTTTTTCCCTTCACAGTTAGGATCAAACTCAGGTTGTCAGGTTGGTGACAGGTATCTTTACCCACTGAACCATTTGCTGGCCCCCGGTGCCATTTTACAGAAAGGAAGTCTTAATGTCACCAGCAAGGAAAAACTTGACACATGACCTCTCCTGTGTAACTTGCAAGGACCTGGCCTTTGCTGAGTCTTCCCTTTCTCATCTACAAGGCCAGCGTTGAGGATGAGGCCACCCCTCCACCAATCCCCAACTGATATTCTACCACCGGAGCTAAAGTTTCATATTGGCTGCTTGTTTCCAGGACTTGTGACCAGATACCAGGTCAACCCTGAAGATTTCAAGGCAAACGAGGGCTCTATCTGCTGTGAGGCCCAAGCCTGATTTCCATGTCTCTGGCTTTGCTCCTTGCTTAGCGTGACTGGCTGTCACTGTGTTCATGGAGTCACTTGTCCCACCAGCCTTCTGTCCACTGGGCTTCTGGCACACCCTGGAGCTGGGCCAGGAGGAAGCTGGTAGGGGGTCTGGCATGTCACTGTGGGTGCCCTGGAGAGCCTGGCTCTGTAGCCCAGGCTGCAGCCTTCTCCTAAACCCACATACATTTATTGCAGCCAATAGATTTTGGAATGAGTCAGACCTGCCTTGGCATTCTGTCCTTGCCCAGCTTCACTGTGGGTATTTGGCCTACTTTTCTCATTACCCTGAACCAGACTCTCTCTAGTCATCAAACTGGGATGGTAGTAACTATCCACTTATTTATCGGTTTAATTTGTTCAACAATTCACCACTATTAGCTAGGAAATAAACATTCAGTACCACCCCATGCCCACACATACCAAGGATTCAGCTGTCAACAAGCCAACGTAGTCCCTACCCTCATGACACAATGTAACAGAGTGTTGGCATGGCCCACACCATGGCCACTCTGTGCTCACAGCTGTCAAGAATTAGAATGTAACAAGAGCAGCTGAGGAAAATTTAAAGTTCACCTGATTTGAGTTAATTTAAATTTTATATTATTGTTGTTGTTTGTAAGATATATTTATTTTATGTGCACTGGTGTTTTGCCTCATGTATGTCTGTGGGAGGCTGTCTGGTTCCCTGGAACTGGAGTCACAGAAAGTTGTGAGCTGCCATGTGGGTACTGGGACTTGAACCTGGGGCCTCTGGAAGAATAACCATACTCTTAACCGATGAGCCATCTCTTCAGCTCCCGTTGTTGTTGTTTTAAAGACAGGGTCTCAAGTAGCCCAGGCTGGCCTCAACTTATTATATAGCTCAGGATGACCTGAAACTTCTGATCCTCTTGTCCCCACCTCCCTAGTGCTGGAATTACCTGGTTTATTCAATGCTGAGGATGGAACTCAGGGCTTCCTGCATCCTAAGCAAGCACTCTACTGACTGAGCAATGTCCTCAGCCTTAATTTTAAGTTTTTGTTTTGATTTGGTTTGATTTTTCTAGACTGGGTTTCTCTGTGTATCCCTGGATGTCCTGAAACTCTCTCTGTAGACCAGGCTGGCCTTGAACTCCTCCTGCCTCTGCCTCCCAAGGGCTGGGATTAAAGGTGTGCACCACCATGCCCTTAATTTTAAATTTTCAAATAGATATTGACTCACTTTTAAGCCTGCTTGAAATGACCTGAGGTGAAGCTACCTTTTCAACCATGAATTTTAGGAAATCTAAATATGAATCAAGTGTGGCTGACAGGAGTTTAGTATTAGAAATCAGATATAATTGAAGGATATTGAAACACACTGGATTTTAAAGATAATAAGGAAAAGAAATGGAAAAATGTCTCATCAATAAATATTTAAATATCAATGATATTTTGAAATAATAAAAGTGGGTGTCTTAAGCAAAAATAATTTCACTTTTGCTTTTTTGTTGTCTACTTACTTATTTATAGAGCAGCTCTCACGTGTAACCCTAGCTGGCCTAGAATAATGCATTATGTAGCCCAGGTTGGCCTAGAATAATACATTATGTAGCTCAGGCTGGCTTTAAACTTTAGGTTGTCTTCCTGTCTATGGCTCTGTAGTGTTGGGATTACAGGAACATGCTACAAGGTTTGGCTCTTTTTATTGATTTTTTTCTTTAATTAATTATATATGTGTAAATAAATAATATAGTATAATTAATTAATAGTTTTGAAATTTGGCTTAGAATGTCCAATATTAAGCAAGATCACACAATCTCAGAAAGGAATAAACTGCATGTTCTCTCTCATATGTGGAATCTAGCCAATAATATCTGTATGTATGTAAACAAATGCACAACTCCACCAAATGTAAACTCACTGTCTCAGGGTTTCTATTGCTGTGAAGAGACACCATGACCACAGGAACTCTTATAAAGTAAAACATTTAGTTGGGATGGCTCGTTTACAGTTTCAGAGGTTCAGTCCATTATCATCATGATGGGGAGCATGGCGGTGTACAGGCAGACATGGTGCTGGAGTAGTAGCTGAGAGTCCTTCATCTTGCAGGCAACAGGAAGTCAACTGAGACACTGGGTAGAATTCTGAGCATAGGAAACCTCAAAGCCCGCCCCCATAGTGAGACACTTCCTCCAATAAGGCCACACACACTTCATCAAAGCCACACCTCCCAATAATGCCACTCCCTATGAGATTATGGGGGCCATTATATTCATTATATTCACACTACCACTCCCACCAAATGTGGGCACATTATAACATGAAGAAAATGGAATAACAAAGGTTAAATGTAGGGGGATGAGAAAGGACTGAATGCAGATAATGAGCATGAGTTAGGAAAAGGAATAATTACTAATTGCTCTTCTGGTTCTAATTCTGTCATGGTTTTGGTAGTAGATAAATTTGGTAGTAGATAAATTCATAAAAATATATTGAACATTGAATGTGTACAATTCAATGTGAAGCTCCACAGCATCCATTCTGACTGTATAGGAGTTCATCAAGTTGTATAGACTGGTATAGTCTGGTTATTTTTGGTATGTGATGTATTAGCAATTATCTGCAACATTTTTGTAATACAATTTGTTAAAAATGGTAATTGTTTTTTAAAAATATTTATTTATTTATTTATTTATTTATTTATTTATTTATTTATTTATTTATTTATTTATTTATTATGTATACAGTGTCCTGCCTGCATGTATTCTCATGTAGCCCAGGCTGATCGCAAACTACTTATACAGCTGAGGCTGACCTTGAACTCCTTATCTTCCTTCTTCTCCCTCCCCAGTGTTGGGATCATAGGCATGCACTACCATGCCCAGATACCTTTTAATCTTTTCAGTGTGGCTCCTGATAGTGTCAAATCACATGTATGGCTCTCAGACAGTGCTGTGTTGGGCAATGAAACAGGCAATTATGGTGTTAACTCAAGGGACCGTGGGGAGCACTAAGTGAGATACTACAGGCCAAATGCTTTGTTCAGCTAATATTGCTTTCAGCCATGCACTGGGGTCTCCTGGTCTTTTATACAAACAGAGCAAGCTGTTTATATAACCAACAGAATATACAATCCTGGCCAACTCTCCCCCACCCAGTTGTTTAGGTGTTCTGTGGTGGATCTACTATAGCTCAGACCCAAGGGCACCACCCCCTGGCACCTCATTCTAAGCAGTGCACGATGCTTCTTCCTGAAATCTGGCTACTTTCCAGGGACTTCTAGAACACTTTCAGATTTTACAGATAGATGAAAATTCCCTGTGATTTTAGAGATTAGATGCCTGCCCCTCCCCCAACCCCAACCCAAGAAATGCCATTAAGGGCAGAGGAGAAGGGAGGAGGAAGAGGAGAAAAAGAGGAGGAGGAAGAGAGAAAAGTAACGAAGAGAGTGTCCTAGTCAGCTTTAACCGCCAACTTTTTACAACCTACAAATCACCCGAGAGCCTCCAGTGAGGAACTGTCTAGATCAGACGGGCCTGTGGACATGTCTATGGAGAATTATCTTGGTTGTTAGTCGATGCAGGAGGACCAGGTCAGAGACCATGTGTGGCATAGCTAGCCGAGCTGCCTCTGGTCCTGCCTGAGCTCCTGCCCTGACTCCCCTCGGTATGGACTGTGATCTGGGATGTCAGCCGGATACATCCTTTCCTCCCCTGAATTGCTTTTGGTCAGAGTGTTTTATCACAGCAACAGAAAGCTAACTAGAACAGAGAGGGAGGAAAGGAGGGAGGGAGGGAAGGAGGGACGGAGGGATGGAGGGAGGGAGGGAAGGAGGGAGGGAGGGATGGAGGGAGGGAGGGAAGGAGGGAGGGAGGAAGTCATCACCAACTTCTAACACCTTATTTTATAAGAACACTTGGAGAAGGGCCCGATGTGGCAGAATTTGGCAAGCTAATTTTATAATTCACATGGAAACGTAAAGGGCTCAAGAAAGTTAAAGCAATCTGTTTTTTTCCTTTGTTTTAGTTTGTTCATATGTTTGCTTGAGATAGGATTTCACTATGTAGTCTTGGCTGGACTGGAACTCTTTATTTAGACCAGGCTAGCCTACCTCTGCCTACCAAATGCTGGGATTAAAGGCATAAGGCACCATGCCTGGCTTCTTGTGATTTTTGTGTGTGTGTGTGTGTGTGTGTGTGTGTGTGTGTGTGTGTGTGTGTGTGTCTGTGTGTGTCTGTGTGTCTCTCTGTGTATGTGTGTGACAAAATTTCTTGTAATCCAGATCAGCCTCCAACTTGTTATATAGTCAAGGATGACCTTGAACTTCTGATCCTGCAGCCTCTACCTCCCAAGTCACAGGTACGAGCCACTATATCCAGTTTGGCTAAAAGTAATCTTGGAAAAAGAGCAAAGTGGAGGACATGTTGTTCCTGATTCCAAAGCTCATGACAGAGGTACCATAACCTACACAGTGCGGTGCTGACATAAGAATAGCAAACAGTCCACGGGACACACCCAGGAGCCCAGGAGTAAACATTTAAATCTACGGTCTGATTTTGACAAGGGTGTCAGGACAATGGGAGAGACTGGTCTTTTTCAACAAGTCCCTCTGGGACAACTGCATACACAAATGGAAAAGGATCATCAGGACCCTGTTAAGCTCAATAAGGAGCTGAGCACAGAAGAGCAGACTGGGTGCATCCATTTATATGAAATGTCCTGAACAGCAAAGCGGTAGAGAAAGTGGATTAGTGGTCACCTAGGGTTGGGATGAGCGATCGAGGTTGTGTAGTGACTACCAGTGGAGGTGGAGTTTCTCTCTAAGGAGATGAGAATGTTCTAAAATTAGTTGTTCTGCAATGATCGCATAGCTCAGAGTAACGTAGAAGCCACTGAGTCACGTACTTTAATGGGCAGACTTTACAGTGTGTAAATTATACCCCAACAAAGCTGTTGAACATCCAGGAGTATCACACACAAGAGTAGGGCTCTGGTGTCCCAGGGCTTCAGTGAGCTCTGGCTCTCTAGCACTTTAGCTGTGGTGCCTTGAGCAAATTCATTGACCTTGAGACTGGGGAGATAGTTCCTATGATACAGCACTTGCCTTGAAATCTTGAAGACCCGGGTTTCATGTTCAGAACCAACACACAAAGCCAGATGAGATGGTCCATAGGTAAAGGCCTGTTGCCAAGCCCGATAACCTTAGGGTCTCTCTGTGTAGCCTTGGATGTTCTGGAACTTGATCTGTAGACTGGGCTGGCCTCAAACTCACAAAGATCCACCTGCTTCTGCCTCCTGAGTACTGGGATTAAAGATATAAGCCATCATTGCTCAATGTATTTTTTTTTTAATTTTTAATTTTTGATTTTTCAAGACAGGGTTTCTTCATGTAGATATCCTGGAACTACATAATAAATTAAAACAAAACAAAACAGCAACAAGAAAATGCTAGATGTGGGGCTGGAGAAATGGCTCAGAGGTTAAGAGCACTGGCTGCTCTTCCAGAGGTCCTGAGTTCAAGTCCCAGCAACCACATGGTGGCTCACAATCATCTATAATGAGATCTGGTGCCCTCTTCTAGCCTGCAGGCAGAACGTTGTATACATAGTAAATAAATAAAATATTTTTTTAAAATGCCAGGCATGGTGGTGAGAAATCACAGCACTGAAGAGGCAAAGACAGGCAGAAAGATCCCTGAGACTCATTGGCCAGCCCCCAGTCAGTGAGGTGCTGTCTCAAAAAAAAAAAGTGGACTGTTACTTTAAGGTGTGATACTCAAGGTTGGACTCACACATGCCACGCATGAAGACACACACACACACACACACACACACACACACACACACTTTGAAAATTCACTGACCTTCTTGACAGACAGCAGTTTTCTCAATTAAAAAATTGGCTCCCCCTAGACGTCAAGATCATTATGAGAGAACGTGCAAAGATGACCGGCCACTAGTGGAAGCCCATGAACCATAGACTGGTGGCTGTGGAGCCCCCATGGGACTGGACTAGGCCCTCTGGATATGGAAGACAGTTGTTTGGCTCGAACAGTTTGGGAGGCACCCAGGCAGGGGGATTGGGATCCATCCCTGGTGCATGGGCAGGCTTTTGGGAGCCCGGTGCTTGTGGTGTGACGCCTTGAGCAGCCTTGGTGCAGTGGGGAGGGACTTGGACCTGCCTAGGCTCAGTGTGCTGGGCTCTGCTGACTCCCCATGGGACACCTTGATTTGGGGGATATGGGGTGGCTTGAGAGGGAGGGCTGGGGGTTGGGAGGAGGGAGGAGATGGGGTCTGTGGGTGGTATGTAGAGTGAGTAGAAAATTTCTTAATAAAGAAAAATGGAAAAAAAAATTGGCTCCCCCTATGGAGGGTGTTGTCAGAGTGAAATGAAAACACAGGGAAGATGCCTGGGATGCAGCTGGTGGCAGCTTAGGAAGAACTCACTTAGCTGTCAGCCTCCACCTCTGGCTCAGGTGCAATCCTTTAAACTGACCCTAGTGAGAAGACCTCTCTCCGGCTCGCCCTGTTTCTCATTTCCTACAAAAGAGCAAACATGGCTTAGCTAGCCAACGGCATGCTGTGGTGTCAGGATGCTTCCCACCCAGAGTGTGTGCTGCCTGGGCGGGGTGGGGGAGCAGGTCTGGAGGAGGGTCACGTGGGTCGCCAGTCCAGCCACCAAACCTCTTAGTAGTAGATCCTTCATAAAATTGAAATCACAATTATGAGCCAGAGATGATAGCACATTTTTGATCCTAGCACTTGGAAGACAGAGGCAGGTGGATCTCTGTGAGTCTGAGGCCAGTCTGGCCTGCAGAGTAAGACCGTGTCTCAAACAGCAACAACAACGGCAACACTACAGTAATGGTAGGAACAGCTGAGCATGAGAGTGTTCCTTGAGTAACTGGGAACACCAACAGTACTTAGCACCAACCTCTCTCTCTCTCTCTCTCTCTCTCTCTCTCTCTCTCTCTCTCTCTCCAGGAAAAAGAGCTCATGTAGCCCAGGCTGGCCTCTCTAAGTTGACACATAGCTGAGGATGACTTTGAACTCCTGATCCTCTTGCTTCTACCTCCCCAGGGCTAGGATGACAGGCATATACCACCACACCCAGTTTACCTAACACTGGAGGTCAAACCCAGGGCCCCATTGCATGCTGGGCAAGCACACTACCCACTGAGCTGCATCCCCAGCATACCCTGTCCTCTTGAGGCACACAGGGCGGTTAAAAGAGATGGTGTGGAGATCACGCACTTGCTCCTCTTACTCTAACTTTGGAAAGTCTGTGAGCACCCTCCTCGGTGAAGTGGAGAGTCTGGGAAGGAGAGCACACTAAAGTCCTCTGGAGTACTTTGTTAGCTCCTGTGATCCCTACAATGTGGGAGGGCTCCGGCTTCATCGTCACTGACAGCACACCTCCTCCCTTCTTGTCAGAGGGCCAGACGGTGAGCTGTAAATGAGGGCCTTGTAGCTAGAGGCAGAGCCTGAGTCCTAGTTGCTCCACCTGCTTGCCTGGTGGCTCTGTCCCCAGAGCAGCCCCAAGAGGCCCCTCTGCAGAATTCTAGGTCCCTGTGCAACAGCCTTGCTCCACCACCTCAGCTCATTCTCCATCGTCCATCGCACAGAGAGATATGTGATGCTGCTCAGAGTCACAGTCACACAGAGGCAGGCACAGGACGGGGACTCAGGTTGTTTCTGCCATGTTTGGGGTCCTGAGGTGTCCCTTCGGCCTCAGGGGATTGTGCAGCTGCCAGGACTCCCAGGTGGTGCTCCCTCCCTCCTCCCCTAGTCTCAGAGATAATCCCATAATGAATTAAATGGAGCAATTATGAGGGTTGGGGAGCCTGCACTGCTTTTGGGGAACCAGTTGGCATCTCACTTACGTTCAGTGGTGTACTTAAGCATAATCCTTTTTATGCTCTCCTCTCCTGTTCAAGTCTGCAGTCCCTGCCAGGTGCTGAGGCTGACATGTGAGCCAGATTTACCTGCCTCTGTCTCCTCTCCGAGGACAGTGCTGCAAAGAACCTCTGTCTAGTTCAGGAGGGACACTGGGCCTCTGTCTACTGCCCCAGGAACACCGTCTACTACGGCGCATGTCACAAGCAAAATCCACATTGTCATTCATTTTGTTGCGGTCAAAGGTCGGAGTGCAAAGTCTTGGGAAAAGCTTAGTCCCAGCTGCATCCTTCCAACTGGAGTGCCCCTCTCTGATCTGTCTGTCTGTCTGTCTCCTTATCCATTAAGGTCATCTGCTCAGAAAAGTCCTCTGTGTAATATTCTGCAGTTTTGTTTTGTTTGTTTGTTTGTTTGTTTTTGAAAGCACATAACATCCAGGACTGGGGAGGGGTCTGGAAGGAGAGGAGTGTTGGAGGCTGTGAAGTCCAAGATAATGACTGGGCTGGTACCTGCTGGGATTTGGTGAAGGACCCTGTTATGATGTAGATCAGAGGCCCATCACAACAGGTCAGCATGTCTACATCCCCCGCAGCAGCCTGAGGCAGGGGTCTGTCTCGCTGAGCTGATCATGTGCTTATTCTTAGCACCCCTCTGTCTGTGGCCCGAACCCCACATGTGTTTGAGAACATGTTGTCCAGAGTACCTAAGCCTCAATTTCCCCATCTGGAGTGCTTTTTGGGTTCTAAGCCTGCCTCTCCAGCTATGGAGAGCTCCTGGGTAAGGAATGGATGCCTCTCAGCATCAACTTCCAACCACACTCCACATTGACATCACCTAGGGAGGCTTTGAACAATCAGCGGCCTAGGCCTTTGCTCCAGCGCTGTTCATCCAGACTCTCTGGGGCTGAGTGGACAGCAAATCCTTGTAAAGCTTGCGGCTTGAGCTGGGAGCAGTTGCTCAGAGCACTGCAGGGTTACAGGTTTGCTCTGTTTGCACACCCCCCCAGCCTCAGGCCCAGGACATCCCTGTATGGACAACTCAGCAGCCTCCACCTGGGCAGCAGCCAGGTAGGTGGAGCAGCAAGAATCATGTATCTCACCTCGGGTTCTAGAAGGATCCCTGCTGAAGCATGCTGGAAGCCGGGGGCTTAGCACAAAATCCTCAGGCAATTTGAGCGACTTGTATCTGGGAGCTGCTGAGGAATTGGCAAGCTTAGGGCATAGGGCCATGGAAGGGTCATTTGGACTATGTCTTTGCCTCTGGGCAGAAGGCATTGATAGGGGCCTCTAAACAGGCAGTGGGAGAGTTGAGTCAAGTTTCAACCCTGCCAGGCACCAATCACTTGAACATGGATGAGGGAATGACTGTTGGGGGTGTGAATGGGTACGCACTGAGCAGCGCTGGTGTACCAAACATCAAGTCAGCAGACCTCTGCCTGGACACGGCAAAGCATTCCCCTGATTGTTTCTGAGACACGTCTCACTATGTAGTCCTGGCTATCCCAGAGCTCACGATGTAGACCAGGTTGGCCTCAAGCTCACAGAGATCTGCTGCTCCTGAGTGCTGGGATTCAAGTCAAGACCACCATTTGTGGAGATGACTCATGAGTTATACTCTGAGGACTGCTGCCCTAGCCCGACCTCTCATTGTACAAAACAGTAACCTGAGGGTGAGAGAGGGCGAGAAATTGCCTAGGATCACACAGCATGGCAGCCTAAGAGACAGACAGACTTGTATCCCAGGCCTGTCTGGCTCTAAGATGGTGTCCTGTCTCCTATACTGAAGGGAGAAGGAAACTAACTAGGAAACTGGAGGTGGGGTGGGCGGAGACAGAGTGTGAGGGGCTAGGGTACCACTGACTTCTCCAGTCCTGGAGACAGAGAGCAGTGGGGTGAGAAAGGGGAGAGATGTGGGCGGCGACTCTGGCTTTAAGTCTCCTTTGCTCTGTCCAGTTCTCCCTTTCTGGAATTTCCCACGGTGGCGTGGTTTGCCTCATGAGCCCCACTTGGCTTTCCAGCTGGGGAGTGTCTGGGAGAGAATCCCGCAGCCTTGTGACTTAGTGACCTTGGGCCATTCCCACCCCTCTTTTCACCACAGCTTCCTCATTGGCACAGTGGGAGGATTCAGCACCTTCTGGACTTGGTTTTGAACCCTTTCAGAAGTTTGCTTAAAGATGCGGAATCCAGGGGTTGGGGAGACGACTCAGTGGGTAAGGTGCTTGCCGTGCAAGCCTGAGGACCTGAGTTCGGGTCTCAGAACCCATGCAGAAGTCAGGGAGAGACTGTCTCAAAAATAAAGTGGAGGGGAATAGAGGCCAGTATCAGCTATTAACTTCTAGTGTGCACATTTGCACACACTGGTTCACACATGTATATACTATATACCACACCACACATAAACACACACTATGACTGTGAATAATGGAATCTATGGACTGTGTAATAATGAAAACCTGAATTTAGTCCTCAGAACATTCATCATAAAGCTGGGCATCCAGTCCCAACAGACACATCTGCTAATACAACACCCACACCCGAGGCTCAGGGACCATCTTGGAAGAGGGAGTTGTAAGACCTAGAGGATCAGGAAGTTACTGTAATATTATGTCTCCTAGTAATGTCAGAAGCGACACCCGTAAAGCTTCACCAACATTACCCCTAAACATGAGCCGAAACAAGGGTAACATCAATAGACATGCCAGTGGGTGGGGCTTAGCAGGCCTCAGCCCTAGACAGAGAACTACAGGCAACAAAGGAATACTAAGATTGGAGGAAAATCCTCCCCAGGGAGGAACACACCAATTGGTTATCCATTACCAAATGGTCAGCGCTGAAAACATGCATAGAAATAACATTACACAGACTGAGCAGGGTGTATTTATAGATCTAGGAATATATACATACATACATATATACGTGTGTGTGTGTGTGTGTGTGTGTGTGTGTGTGTGTGTGTGTGTGTGTATTTGTGTATGTGTGTAACAACAATTAATTTAAAAAGAGGCCATGGATTTGAAAAAGCATTGTCTAAGTTAGGGTTTCTATTGCTGTGACGAAACACCATGACCATAAAGCAAGTTGGGGAAGAAAGAGTTTATTCAGCTTACACTTCCACGTTGCTGTTCATTATTGAAGGAAGCCAGGACAGGAACTCAAACAGGACAGGATACTGGAGACAGGAGCTGATGCAGAGGCCATGGAGGGGTGCTGCTTACTGGCTTGCTTTCCCTGACTTGCTCAGACTGCTTTCTTATAGAACCCAGGACCACCAGCTCAGGGATAGCACTGCCCACAATGGACTGGGTCCTCCCCTATTGATCATTAATTGAGAAAATGCCTTACAGCTGGATCTCATGGAGGCATTTCCTGAACTGAGGCTCCTTCCTCTCTAGTAACTCTAGCTTGTGTCAAGTTGACACAAAACCAGCCAATACAAGCATGGATGAGTTTGGAGGGAGAAAATGGAAGGGGGAAATAATGTAATTATATTATAATCTCAAAAAACAAAAACAAAAAAACAATTAAAGGGAAGGCAGAGATGGGCAGACCCCTGGGGCTCACTGGCCAGTAAGCCTAGCCAAATTGGCAAGTTTCAGGTATCAGTGAGAGACCCTCACAGCATCTGAGGGATGACAGCAGAAGTTGTCTTTTGGCCTCCACACGCACATGCACGCACATAAACACTCACACACATGCACACTCATACATACACACAAGTGGGCCCCTTCTTGGTGGGGATAGGGACTGGGAATGTGCATTTTTTTTGGGGGGGGGGGTTTCGAGACAGGGTTTCTCTGTGTAGCTTTGCGCCTTTCCTGGAACTCACTTGGCAGTCCAGGCTGGCCTCGAACTCACAGAGATCCACCTGCCTCTGCCTCCCGAGTGCTGGGATTAAAGGCGTGAGCCACCACCGCCCGGCGGGAATGTGCATTTTAACACCCCCACCACCAAAATATACACATCGTGGCTGAGTCCAACAAACTGGAAAGGTAGAAAGCCCTGGGCTACTGAATTTGCTCCCACTAGGCCGGAAGCTAACCTGCACACAGGAGGCTTGCCTCTGAAGCTTCCATCTCTAAGGGAAGGCTCTTCCTAACCAGACAGAATATGCGGATGTGACTCAAGGGAGACAGGGCAAACAGGGTGGTGGTCCTGCTTCTAGGACTCAGGGAACAGAGGACAGACTTCTGACTCTCAGGGACTTTGCCCTGCTGAACTTGGTGTGGTCAGCAGGACTGAAGCACCCCAGCCATCAAATGAAGGTCTCGGGGCTCTGAGGCCGGGGAATCTTCACATGCCTCAGTTTCCTAATCTGTACAAGGTAAAGATCTGAAACCCACAGAGCCATCTCGGACCTGTAAACCTCATCTGGTGCAGTGTGTTAGCACTCTGTAAAGAGCTGTGGAAGCCATAGCAGGGTACCACGCCAGAAATGGACGGATTCAGAAGAGGACCTTCTGCTTCGTCTTGCTGTTTTTTCCCTCGGGCCTGAGGCTTAGAGTTTCACCTCCTTCATCTTCACGATAACTGTTGTAAGATAAGGTCTGTCATCATGCCTGCAGCTGACAGGAGAAGAAATGGTTTTCTAGAGAGGAAGCCTTGTCCCACATAGCGGCAAGATGGCGCAGCCAGGTACGACCCTGGTCTGTCCAACTCTGGCAAGTCCAAGTTCCTCTCAGGTCTACTCTGTGGACAAACACACCAAAGGGCGAGGCTTTCACAGCCAGATTCTCTCTGGGACCAGTTTATGCAACAGGTTGGCAAGAAATCCCCTAGCTGCTCCTAGGGAGGGGTGTTGGAGGTTGGGGGTGGTGCTGAGCAGGCAGCCTTGGGATGAAGCTCTTGAGGCTGGGGGATGATGGCTCAGGTGGACACCCGGTACAGACAATGGGTTGGTGAAGGATGCTTGACTGAGCCTGGGAATAGTGGGTCATCCTGATCACAGAATGAGTCAGGGGGTGCATCCAGAGACACAGGGTTTTCCTGGACAGAGTCAAGGGTAGAGTTATCTTCGAACTGTAGATGTGGGGCTGGAGAGATGGTTCAGACAGTAAAGCTTGTCATGTAATCACCAGTGTTGTGGGGTGTTTGTACACTGTGTGAAAATGTATTGCTGTGATTAGTGTAATAAAAAGCTGAACGGCCAGTTGTTAGGCAGGAGGTATAGGTGGGACTTCAGGGCAGAGAGAGAACTCTGGAAAGAAGAAGGCAGAGTCACCAGCTAGACGCAGAGGAAGCAGGACATGCAAGAAGAGAGGTAAAAGCCATGAGCCATGTGGCAGCATGTAGATAGGTAGAAATAGGTTAATTTAAGCTTTAAGAGCTAGTTAGAAGCCGGGCAGTGGTGGTGCACACCTTTAATCCCAGCACTCAGGAGGCAGAGGCAGACGGATCTCTGTGAGTTCGAGGCCAGCCTGGGCTACAGAGTGAGTTCCAGGAAAGGTGCAAAGCTACACAGAGAAACCCTGTCTCGAAAAACCCAAAACCCAAAACCAAAAAAAAAAAAAAAACAAAACAAAACAAAAAGCTGGTTAGAAACAAGCCTAAGCTAAGGCCAAGCTTTCATAATTAATAAGTCTCTCTGTCATTACTGGGGAGCTGAAGGTCCCAATGAAAAAGCCTAACTACACATCAGGACTTGAGTTTGGGTCCCAGAAACCACATACAAAATAGGACAGTGTACATCTGTTGTCTCGGTGCTGTGAAGGCAGAGACAGGTAGGTCCAGAGCTCAATGACCAGGCAGCCAACCTTATCAATAAGCCCTAGGTTCAGGGAAAGACTGTGAAGAGCCCGACAGTGACCTCTGGCCTTCATACACATGTGTACACACATACCTGCTTACCTGCATGCACATGTTCATACACATGAACACATGCCCAGACACACAGAATATAGGTGTGGGGTCTAGGGATGCAGTTCAGTAAGCAGATACATCTAGCATTTGTAAGGCCCTGAGTTCAATCTCCGGTACTGCAATAATGTGATTTAATTAATAGATTAATTAATAGGCAGGTGAGTCCTGCATGTGATTTGGTTGGGGCATAATGTAAATGTTTGGAACTAAAGGAACACAGCTTAAGTTGTGACTGCGCTGTTCGAGGCCACACTGACCTTAGACAAGCTGCCTCCACGGGTCTGAATCTCAACTCCTGCAAAATGGGAATGGTGGTGACAGCCCCTCAGCGGGGCCATAGGGTCAATGTGAGGATTACACACAGTGGCTTAGTCCTTTTTCTGTTTTAAATCTTTGAGTGTGCGTGTGTGTGTGTGTGTGTGTGTGTGTGTGTGTGTGTGTGTGTGTGTGTAGATCTGAGGACAACCTCAGTGTCCACCCTCACCTTCTGTCCTGTTTGAGGCAGGGTCTCTAGTTTCTTGTTGCTGAGCACACCAGACTAGTTGGCCCATGGGCTTCTCTGCATTCCCCTGTCTCCGCCTTCCATATCACCAGAGCAGGGCTGTTAGTTCAATCAAGGGCTACCACATGTGCTTTTACGTGGATTCTGGAGATCTGAACTCAGGTCCCCAAGCTTATGCGGCAAACCCTTCACCCACCAAGCCATCCCCCACAACCTGAGGCTTAGCTCTTAATGAATGCTAACAAGAACCAAATATTACTGAAGTTACCAGTGCTATTGATACTATGAGATGGGGGAGAAGCAGGAGATGATGTTGGGGATATTGTCCATAGTACCAGTATTTACAGGTATCTCTCGTGCCTTATGTCAGGATCACCTCAGAGTCCTAAGAGAAAGGGAAGGCGGAGGCAGAGAGCAGATCATAGGTCCTGTTTCAGGTCCTCAGAGTGGCTTGCTAACTCCCAGGCTTCTAGGAGGGTGACCCAAGCAAGGCTAGGGCCAACAGCCCGACAGCCCGGCTCCAGCAGCTCTCAGCGGTGGGGGCCCCACCCACTACACCAGCCTGGGGCAGGAGGACCAAGGATGGGATTGGTGGAAGATGAGCTCATGCCCATAGGCCTGGCCTACCAGGCTGGCCGCTTCTCACAGCAGGAGCCTGTCAGCCTTGTTGGCTGGGGGTGAGGATGAGCTGGTGCCCAGATGCCCATGGCCAGCGGGTCTGCTGAGTGTTTGATTACATTCCCGGGCACCCCACGCAATGCCAAGGCTGGCTATTCCCACTCCTGCTGGGGCCCGTCTGTCTGAGGGAAAGCTGGACTCCTAGGCCCAGCCCCCATGGCCCACCTGCCTTCTCCCTTCTGTTTCTTCCTCCTGCCTACAGCCCTCCTATGGCCAGGTGGCCTCATCCCCTATGACTTCACTCTCCTTAAAGGCATCAGGTCCCTTTAACAGTCAGGGGCTGGACCCTGTCCTGTCCTCGGGCCCATAGGCTGATCAGGTCTTTGCACTGTACCTGTCTCCCAGTTCCACTTTCTTCTCATTATACCGAGAGGGACCCCAGCCCTAGAAGGGACAGCCTGAATTTCATTGAATACATTACCCAAGGTGACCAGTCTGTCAGACAACTGTCCTTAACCAAGCAATCTTCAAAGGCAGCAATTGTCTCACCTGGTGTGTCCCAAGAGCCCAGGTTTTTTTTTTTTCTTTTTCTTTTGTTTTACTCTCTCCTTTACTGAAAGTGTCACATTTGGAGAAACCCCTTAGTCCTGAGACAGCATCTAAATCAGTGGTTCTTAACCAGTGGGTCACGACCCACTTGGGGGTCACATATCAGATATTTACATTATGATTCATTAACAAAAATCACAGTTATGATGTAGCAATGAAATCATTTTATGGTTGGGGGGTCACCACAACATGAGGAACTGTCTTAAGGGTCGCAGCACTGGGAAGGTTGAGAACCACTGATCTAAACCACACTGCCTCTGGCTTGTACCTCATTTGCCCTAAATGAACTTGAGCTGGCTATTAGCTTGTCCCCAGAAGGAATCAAAGGGACGCAGTATATTAAACTTAAAAGAATACTTTCTTTGCTTCCAGACTTCACCAGTACCCTGAAATTGCCACCATTGCTCATGTGGGGAATGTGGCTGTGTCCTGTAGAAGGGACAGTCAGGGAGGAAGGGAGGGAGGGAGAGAAAGCTCTCTGATCCATGGGAGAACATACAGTGACTCCTCCCTAGGTCTGTCTTGAGAAGTCCCTGCTAGGGCTCTTCTTCCTTTTAATATTACATCACAGTGGCGTCATCTACATAGTTCATACTCAAGAACCACAGAATCAAGTTACATAGAGTAGTTACAAAAATCATCTCCCGGCCGGGCGGTGGTGGCGCACGCCTTTAATCCCAGCACTCGGGAGGCAGAGCCAGGCGGATCTCTGTGAGTTCAAGGCCAGCCTGGGCTACCAAGTGAGTTCCAGGAAAGGTGCAAAGCTACACAGAGAAACCCTGTCTTGAAAAACCAAAAAAAAAAAAAAAATCATCTCCTAATATTTTAAGTAAGTGTTCCATTTTGTGTTGGGCCATATTCGTAACTATCCTGGGCTGCATGTTAAGGGTTAGACACCCATGTGGACTAAGATGTCAAAGATCTTCGTTCAGCCTTGGCCTCACTGGCTTGGAGACCTGGAGTTCCAGAGAGGTCATGCAGAGATAGACCCTGTCCAGGGAAGCATAGGCACCTGGGCCCCATCCCCAGGACTGTGGTGATGCCCCAGTAAGGCGTTCTAGCCAGGAGTTTCCTGTGTAGTACCACTGTGTAGCCTGCATTCAAAAGCATTATCAGATACCCATCAATCCCCAAGGAGCTCAAGACAAGCAAATCAAGAGTCAAAGTCAAGAGAGGCTCACGCAACACAAAGGACCACACCGGAGGATCAGCAGAGGATCCTGGGGCAGAGAAAGACACATGCAGTGTAGGCCAGAGGTTGGGAGGACAAGGGCTCAGACAGACAGACCAGGGCTTGCACATCAACTTCATCTAAATCACTGACCTTGGGCAGGTAATTAAAGCTTTTCTGAGATTCGGCTAAGCTACTGTAGCCGTGACCAGAGAAACAAGATCATCTTGGGAGAGAGAGGGAAAGCTATGGTTAAGAGCTTCGGAATGAAAAGGTTCAGTGCACTCTGGGGCACATAGAGACCTATTTCCTCAGTCCATAGGAACTGAAGCCAGAGACCCTCCAGAAAAGTCTGGGGGCAGCAGGGAGATGCGCCAGACCAGGGAAAGGCAAGGCAATGGGAGAGAACGAATGGATGCCCGATGCCTATGACAGCACAGAGCTCTGTGGTCCACCCCTACGCTCACACCTGAGAGCCCTGCCTGAGTCAGAGGGGGCCCCAAGGAAGACAGTTGACAGCCATTTTGCACATGACTGGTCAAAGGGCTTGTGGGGGCACCCTGTCCTGAGCCTCTGGTTAATGTGTAATCATATCAGATTTGGAGACTGGGTGACAGAAAGCCAAGAGAATTACTGTCCAGAGTGGCCTCCTGCCAAGGCGACCACAGGGGCCTCACACTGGAAGCCCCTGGCCCCTTTGTCCATCAGACATAGATATCCGGGAGAGGAGACTTCAGAGACTCTCTTGTGACACTCTGCACTAGTGATCTGTCCCTGAAGACAACGACCCACCGTAGCTGCAGCGGATCATTGGATGAATTCTTACCTAGAGCCCAGAAATAACAGAAAGTCTCCTTCTTATCCCCCCATTTTCATGTGTGGTTGGCATATGTATGTGTGCATGTTTTGCATGTGTGTGTATGCATATACATGTGTGCATGCACATGTAGGCTGGGGTTGATGTTGGAAACCATCCTTCATTACTCTTCCACCTTATTCATGGAGTTAGGTCTCTTTAATCAAACCCAGAGCTCACTAACATGGCTAGTCTCGAGAGCTGGCTTGCTCTGGGGATCCCGTCTCCTCCACTCTTGGAGGTCACCACACCCACCTGATATTTATGTCAGTCCTGGGGACCTGGACTCTGGTCCTCACATTTGCACAGCAGGTGTTTTGGCCATTGAGCCCTCTCCCCAGCCCCAAACAACGGGTTTCATTATGACATTTCGGAGGAGAATCTTTGTACTTTGCTTATAGGAGTCCCGCTGCCACTGCTTCTTCCCTATCCGCACAAACAGTTCCTTCCTGCTCCCATACCAGACGCACATATTTATGCACGTCTACACCCCACATAGAAGAGAAAACATGCAGTATTACTCTCCCATTGGCCCTCTTCCATCCCCCTCTTCTCTCCATTCTGCACCTGAGAGGAAGCGCGTGAGAGTTGCTTTTCTGGATCTGCTTTTCTTTGTTTAATGTGGTTGGTTTGATTAGTTTTTATTGTTAACTTGACACAGCCTAGAGTCACCTGGGAAGAGGGAATCTCAAATGAAGAGTTGCCTAGATCAGATTGTCCTGTTGGCATGTCTGCGGGGCATTGTCGATTATTAATTGAGGTAATAGGGCTCAGCCTACCGTGGGCAGCACCATCCCTAGGCTGGTTGACCTGGGCTATAAAAGGAAGCTAACTAACTGAGCGTGGGTCTATGAGTGAGTCAAAAAGCAGTGTTCCTCTCTGGTTTCTGTTTCAGTTCCTCCCCCGACTTTCCTCAGGGATGGACTGTGACCTGGAAGTGTAAGCTGAAATAAACTCTTTCCTCCCCCATGTTGTATGGGTCAGAGTGTTTCATCCCAGAAACAGAAAGCAATGTGGATAGTGGTGGTCTCCAGTTTCATCTGTTTTCCTGCAAATGACATGATTTCATTCTTCACGGCTCACTAAGGGATCGTAATATTCTAGCCCAGAATTCTAGCCAACCAAGTCCTAGCCATGGGATCAGGCCTCAGTGCTTGCCATATCTGGCTTGGGTGCCCTCTTCACAGGTGGGACCCTATTTGACAAGCAAGACAGAGTGGCTGGGAGTGTAGCTCAGTGGTAAAGCACTTGCCTAGCATAAGCCAGGCCTTAGGCTCAATATCAATATTGCAAAAATGGAAAAAACAAGTGACCAGCAAGATGGCCGTGAGTAAAGATGCCTCCCTTCGAGCCTGACCACAGGAGTTTGATGCCAGGTCTCACATGGCACAAGGAGAGAACAGAATAAATTATTTTGACCTCTAATCTTGTACCATGGTACATGAACAGACACACACACACACACACACACACACACACACACACACAGACACACACACACACACACACACACACACGATAAATAAATAAATATGAAATACCTTTAAAAAAAAACAGAGAAAAGAGAGGGAGAGAGACAGAACTGTGTGTGATGACTCAGACTTATCCTAACACTCAAGAGGCTGAGACAGGAGCACCAAGAGTTCAAGACCAGAGTGGGCTACATGAGACCTTGTCTCAAACACAAAACAAAATAAGAAACAAACAAACAAAAAACCAAGATAGACACTAAGCAGACTTAAGCCATTTGCTCTGGATCACGTGAGCTTACTGATGGTGGGAACAAGGAGGGTCTAAAGCGCTCTTGTTTATCAGCCAGGTTCAAGGTCACCAGTCAGCTGAACATCAGTTAAGACCGCTGCGTCTGAGCAGGTTGCTGGGGAGTTAACTTTCTCTGTGATCTGAGGTATTTTCCAGGGATGCTGGAGAGGGGGCTTCATGACTCACTGTGTAGGGGGAAGGTTGGGGGTGCCAAATGCGGATAAGGTGATTGCACAGATGTTTCCAGCTGTATGAGGAGGGACTCTCTCCTGAACTCGACCCTCTAGTTTTGAAGAGCCAGTGGCCCATCTCAAAAAGCAAAAGCACAGGACTTCTTCGGTGAAGGGTGGCAGCGGCCGGTCATGGGGTGGGGGAGAAGGGTAACTCCTGTGGGTCTCTTCTTTGTTTTCCCTCATATATGGGTTCCCCACGTAGGCTGTATGCTGGAATCATCCAAGCAGCCAGAGCAGAGGGGCACCCTGTAAAGATGCACCAAAGACAAGCTGTCTTGTGTCTGGGCAGGTTGTCAGGCAACCGGGTCAGGAATCGTACTACTTTCCCGACCAGGATTCCCATGACCCCCGATTTACAGATGGGGATCCCAGGTTTGGAGGGATTAGCTCAGGCAGCCCCGTAACAGTAAGAATTACCTTTTCTCAACCTCTATCTTTTTTGTTTTAGGAGGGGTTGAGGCAGGCTCTCCTTCTGCAGCTCAGGCTGGCCCGGAACTCACAGCAATCCCCCTATCAGCCTAAAAAGTGCTGAGATTTTCAGGCGTGAAGCACACTGCCTCACTACAACTTTTTAAAAAAAAATCTTAGCCGGGCGGTGGTGGCGCACGCCTTTAATCCCAGCACTCGGGAGGCAGAGCCAGGCGGATCTCTGTGAGTTCGAGGCCAGCCTGGGCTACCAAGTGAGTTCCAGGAAAGGCGCAAAGCTACACAGAGAAACCCTGTCTCGAAAAACCAAAAAAAAAAAAAAAAAAAAAAAAATCTTATTTATTCCTCAAAGCCCACCCAGAGAGGTGGGAGCTATGGAGGAAAAAAAGGGAAACTGAGGCTCTAGTTAGTAGCTCCAAGGCTACATAGTAGCAGTTGGCAGTGCCGAGCTGGGTGTGTGTGTGTGTGTGTGCTTTCTGACTTTGGGGGTCACAGATAGAACACTGACCTGCATCCAAACCACCTTTCCCACCCTAGTAGTCTGGGGTGACTTCGGGTAACACCACCTGCCCAGGGACTCAGTTTCCTGAGCTGCGAAACCTAGAAGAGAGGTGACCAGGGGCCGTCATCTTCCCTGACGCCATCCCCACCCCGTTGTGAGTGCTGGGCGGTAAACCAGTTGGCTTCCTTGCTTTCTCTCCCTGCAGTGAGCCAGAGAGCTGGCAGGAGGCAGGAGGGGAATGATCCGCCTCCCTTCTCCCACCTCTCTCTCCTCCTCCGTGGGCCTGGACACACCTACTCCAACTTTCTCGGCAGCCTCTGGGGCTCTGCTGAGAGCCTTCCTGCTCGGCTCCTCTGTACCTCCCTCTGGAGCCTTCAGCTAGGCCCTGGGGACAGGGACCCCCAGCCCAGCACCCCCTCCTTTCAGGCACCCCTCCCTACCTGAGGAGCACAGGTAAGAACTCGGAAGGGACCGGGAGGTCGGGGCTGGGATTATAAAGTGGATTTGTTTTTATGTCTGGTCTCAGAGCAGGCTGGCACAAGCTCCTGGGAGGTGGGGAAGGAACCAGGAGCTGGCAAGACAGACAGACAGACATAGAGGGGTGGACAGGGACTCCCGTCTCTGTCTCCCTAGGTGTACTGGTGACAGTGATGTGGCAGGCTTGCACCTGGCATTGGTCAACAGGACCCTCAACAGGACTGTCAAAAGATTCTGAACTTGAGGAGGAAGAGGAAGGTCATATTTGCACGTGGGGATGGCTGGACTTGTGTCTCCTGCCTGGGCTTTAAGTTGAGGCTCTGTGTTATATGGACATATCCCATGTAGTTTTAGAAGGTGAACTGAGGCAAGGGACTAGCTTCTTACGTGTCTGAGGGGCACAGAGACCCCACGGCAGATGAAGCTACCTGGTAAAGTGGAAGGAAGCCTTGAGAGGGGGACAGACAACAGGGCCACCCATGCCTCACCCTGTATTCCTTAAGGGTGCTTTCCCAGACCCTTGGCTCTCCTGGCTGTGCTGTAGGGGCGTATGTTGTGACTAAATACTGGTGGTGGTCTGAGAGACTCTGGAGGTAGAGCTGACTCAGAAGACTTCAGAGATCAACTCTGCGCTTCTTGTCTTGGGGGAGCAGGACCTGAGGCCGGAGAGCAGAAGTGGAAGGCTGAAAAAGCCACGGGGTCTCATTTCAGCCCTCCATGAGAGAAAGATGGTATGTTCGCCCGGTGTAGGGAGCGGCAAGGCTGTGCTGAGGCTTGCCAGGAGCTCCCAAGGCCACCTCTGCCCCAGTTGAGATCCAGAGCCCATGTTTGGGCTCAGGGAAGAAGAGGGAGGTGGAGAGAGAGACTCAGGACTACCAGCTTTCTAGCCTTCAGCCTCACTAGTCAGGTAGGGGGCAGGGGACCTGAGGTAGAGCGGATTTACGTGCCCATAACCTGTGATGGTCATCACAGCCGGCATGTGCTGTGCTCGTCCTGTGTGCTGGGGTCTGTGCTGAGCGTGTTTGCGTGGTCTTCTGAGCTTTCCTAGCAGATGGTATGGTGGTATGAAAAGAGAATTTGTTCGTCATGCTCCAGTGATTTTCATGCTGTGTGACTTGGGACAGGGCTGTGCCTCTCTGGGTCTGCATCTCCACAGATGCATTCAAGGTATTGAAGGGCCGTGAAGATTTTATTTGTTTTACTTAAAAATTGATTTACATTAGGGGTGTGAGGGGGGAGATTTGCATGTCACAGCATGCCTGTAGAGGTCAGAGGACAACTTTCAGGAGCTGATTCTCTCCTTCAACCACGTGGATCCCAGGGATAGAACTCAGCTCGCCAGGCTTGGCAGCAGGCACTTTTATCTGCTGATTCTCTTGCCCATCCTGTTGATTCCATTCTCCATTGGTGCTAGGAGTGTAGCTCAGTGGATAGAGTGTTTACCTAGCATGAACAAGGTCTTGGGTTCTGTCCCCAGCACTGTATAAACTGGCCATGGTGACACAGGCTTGTCACCCCAGCATTAGGGAGGTAGAGACAGGAAGATCGGAAGTTCAAGGTCATATTTGGTGACATAGTGGACTCAAGGCCAGCTTTGGCCCCGTGAGACATCTATCAAAGATAAATAAAGATTGTTTATTTTGGGGTCAAATTAGCCCCACAACCCCACTGGACAGACCGGTCAGGAAGAGGAGTCTGCTGGCTAAGTGTCCCATGTTCCTGTAAGAAGCAGGTGTGACACTTCCCAGAAAGCTCTGCCTGGAGCACCTGCCAGTTCTCTCAGGAAGATACTGAATCCCCAGTGCTAGCTAGTCCAATAGATGGAATCAAGCAATGAGCCTCCTCTCCCTATGCCTGGGTTTCTCAGCTGTGATCTGAGGAAGACTGTGAAGAACCAAAATAAACCTGGTCTATTGTCTGCGAGCCCTGTGATTCCATGATTCTCAGCATCTAGTCCTTAGGGACCTGGGGAGCCATATGCAGGGCACCTGTAGTCTCCAGCCGTTACCCAGCAGCCATGTCTGACGTCTGTGGGCTGGACCTCCTGGCTCCCCTATACCTGTCCTTGGGAGTGGGGTTGCTGTGTCTCATGCCCAGCATCTTCTGCCCTGGGGACTTAACTCCCTTCAGCCTGGTGGGGGAGAGAGGACTTCCATGGTAGACTGAGACATAGTAGCTACTCCTGGCCAGACAGGGCTCCAAGGAAGAGGCCAGCAGCAGGTGCTGAGCCTCAGGGGAAAATCATTGTGTGCTCAGGGTGTGGGTGACAGGGACCTTCTAGTACCCCTTGGGTGGGCATGCCCTCTGTAAGCTTCATGGTCTTGGGTCACCAATACCAACCAAGCTAGGGCAGGACCACGGAACTCCACTGCTCCGTTCATAGTGCTAGGAATTCCATTTACAGCGGCAGACTGAAGGTAGCTTTAGAGAGAAAGGAGCACATCTAAATCCTGAGTGCTATTGGTTGTGTGATTGGCCTCAAACTTCTCTCAAAACCTCAGTGTCTCTATTTGAAAAGCAGGGACAGTCATGGCTCTTTTCTGTGCGTTCCTGTGTGTTTATGGAGTGTGTATACACAGGGATGCACATGCATGAACAGGCCAGAGAACATCCTTGGATGTTGTCCATCTTGTTTTCTGAGTCAGGGTCTCCCACTAACCCGACACTTTTCAATTAAGCTAGGCTGCCTGGCGGGTGAACCCTCGTGATCTACTGGTCTCCACCCACTCAGTGCTGAGATTACAAGCACGCACCAAGCCCACTTTTTTATAGGGGTTCTGAGGATCGAACCCAGGTCCTCACATTTGCAAGGCAAGCACTTTACTGGCTGAGCCATCCACCCAGTCCAATACATCCCTTTTCTCCGAGACTTGGTGTGAAGAGTCAATGACGTCACAGCACAGGGCCCTGTGATGGCTCTTCTCTCCTCCTCCTGGGTCGGGTCATCTCAGGATACCTTGAATCCATCCTACAACTGAGCACTGTTAAGGCTGCAGTGTTGGAGGTTGTCTCCCAGAGTGACGGTCGTGGGACTGTGTTGCTGGAGGCAGAGCCTGGTGCATTCTGTATGGGGTGTGTGAGCAATGAACTCAGGAGAGCAGAGACTGTGGTCTTTGCTCGGCTTACAGATGAGAGGGGCTGTGAGTTAGCACCATCACAGACAGCTTAAGGATTCTCGGAGACCATGAGTGAGACAGACATAGCACGAGAGGCTGGTGACTGCACCAGTGTCACACAGTAAGGAGGGAAGGCCTGAGCTGGACCACATCTTTGCTTCCTTCTGACGCACTCTGCCTCAACCAGTCCGAGGGTATTTCTAGTCAGTCAATGGTGGATTGACCCCAAGTACCCTACGGAGAATGGGCAATGAAATTTATCACTAGATTATAAGCTGCTCTCCGAGGGATAGACACTCATCAGTTGGACTCCTTCCCACATCACTAACACTAACACACACACACACACACACACACACACACACACACACACACACACACACAGAGTCCTCTCCTGTTCCATAGCTCTTTCCACTCAACCAGCAGATATCTGTAACTGTTCAATTGGAAGGGTCCTCAAGCATTCCTAGAATTGTCTGTTGAAGACTTATTGGTCCTGTTTTATACACGACACCGTAGATTTTCAGCATTTACCTAAATTCACACGGCCAGTTTGGAATGAAGTCCTGGGTCAGATTTTGCCCAACAGCAAGCCATTTGTAGTCATGGGATGTGAATGAGGAGGAGAGGATGCTGGCTCACTAAACCCTCGGTGCATGTCTCCAGGCTAGACCATCAGATGCAGTCCTCAGCACAGTCACTCTCGCTGCCCTCTCCTGCCTTTCTTTCTGCCACCTTTGTTTTCACTGTGGGGACAGACCTTCAGACAGGTCAATTCCTTCCCGTACACCACACAGTTTCTGTAGTCTAAGCATCACTTCATAAAGCTGAGGAGGCCAGCCTGGGCTACATGAAACCTTGTCTCAAATAAAACAAAATGACAATAACTGGGGGAGACAGGCCACACGCAGATGGTATAACATCTCGAGGTAGGCAGTAAAACAGGTAAACTCCGGCTGGCATGGAGAGCAGAGGGACCATTGTACCTACACTGTTACAATGTACCTACAGATTTGATGGTGGCTTCCCACAGTTGACAAGGAAAGGCAGAGGAGAACACATCTCACAGAGAGAAAGCAGCACATGCAGAGACACAGCAGGAAACCTTCAAGTGCAAGACCCTTCATGCTAGTGGGGAGCACTGGGCAGCTGTCCCGGGAAGTAGAGTGGGCTAGACCATGAAGGGTCTGCAGTTTGGTTTGCTTGCTTTTATGTGTTGAGACAGGGTCTCTCACTATAGCTCAGGCCATCCTGGAACTCACTATGTAGCCCAGGCTGGCCTCAAACTTGCAGCAATCCCCCTGCCTCAGTCTTCCAAGTGCTGAGATTATAAGTATGCACCATCATTATTGTTTTTGAGACAGAGTCTCGCTATGTAGCTCAGGCAGGCCTCGAACTCCTGACCCTTCCACTTCAGCCTCCCAAGTGCTGGCATGATAAGAATGGGCCACCATTTTAAATATAGATAGTGAGAAAATTTTCATATATACAAAGGTTAGCAGTGTTAAGGCCCCTCATCCTCAGCCTTTAACAATCATGCCTTGCCCAAGCTTCTGGTCCAGGTTATTTTGATGCAAATCTATTTGGCTGAGTCCACCTGGATCTTTGCATTACATATTTATTTATGTATTTATTTATTGTGTGTGTGTGTGTGTGTGTGTGTGTGTGTGTGTGTGTGTGTGGTCAAGGGAGTGCCATGGTGCACGTGGTAGTAAAAGGACAACTTTCGGGACTCAGTTCTCTCTCTCTCCACCACGTGGGCTTTAGGGATTGAACTCAGGTCATCAGGCTTGGTGGTGGGTGACTTTACCCACTGAGTCATCTTTCTGGGTCCCATTCCCACAGGTGTAAGAGAAGGAGGATGTTATACCACAGGACTGCGTGTGACTTACACTCTATAAACAGTGAGAGACGATGAAGGAGCTCAGGTCCCACTGTCTCGCTAGGCACATCTCTCTAAGAGTGAAAGACTTACTTGAGGCAGCGGTCAGAGACAAAGGATCAGGTGTCTTGTCTCCCCTCTGGCTAGTCCAGGGCCTGACATGCCATTGTCACCCATGGATTAACTCAAAACTTGTCTCTAAATCTGTTTCCTTCCACAGTCCAGAAGAATTCAGTGTGAGCTTTTAGTAGCTTTGAGTTTGCCAAGGACAGCAGCTCCTTCCTGCCCTGCTCCCAATTTTCTTCCTAGTTCTGAGATCACAGTGGCCTGTGCAAGGCCACCAGCGTGGCTAGAGCACAGTAGTGCCCTCCCCAGGCAGGCTTAGTGGGAGCTGCTGCTGCAGGAGGAGCTGCACCAGCTCCCCGGGCTTCCATGCCCACGGCCAGGCTGAGCAGGATGGTACACGCTGGTGTGGGATAACGTCAGCCTGCGAGAGTGTGTTGGCTTGCCTGTATTCACGTGCCTGGACTCAGAGCTACTGTCTGTCCCCTCCCCTGGGTTCTCTCAACACATCTGGGACTCAAGGGTCCTAAACTGCATTGCTCTGGACCCCCGAAGGTCAGCTGGGGAAGCAGAGAGGTGGTGTCGGAACAATCTGTGCGCGTGAGCTCTGCAGCCACACTGGCCTGATCATCACTGTCCATCTGTAGTCCAGACACGCACTTTCACCTCAATGGTGGGGCACACACTGCCGTGACATTCACATGTTACAGGTAACAGTCACCAGCTCGTGCTAATGGAACACCACGTGCCAACAGCTATAGGCAAGGAGGAGATCCCAAAGTCTTGGGAATTGAGTCAACTCCCAACATCTCAAATTCTTGGATTCAGACCAGTAGCCCAGCCCTGCTGGACCCTTGTATGGAGTCCTGGCACAGGGCCTAGCCAGTGTCTATTATAACTTCTGAAGTTCTCTGCGTAAACTTTCAGAAAGGGCACACGAAGCCCATGCTGTAGCTGCCGAGTTTTTGTGAAGTAAAAGCTCCCAGAGGCCAGGCAGAGCCCAAAGCAGATGTCAGCCCCCAGGAGCTCTTCTGAGGTCCCTTGCCATGCTAGCTGCCTCTTTGTATTGTATGACCCATATCCAGCTGGCCACCTCAGGATGGCAACGCCCCCCTTTTCAGGCTATGCACTCTGCCTCAGTGCTAACGATGGGAGAGACCCAGTGAGTGTACTGGAAGTTGCTAAACTAAACTAGACCTTTGGATTGCTTTGCTGTGACCCTTGTTCTGTGGCCCCTAGATGAGAGTCGAGCTCTCCAGATATTTAGAAAGGCTGCCAATTCTAAGTGTATAGGAGTGAAAACATGGCCAGGGTTAAGGAAGTAGGTTTTCATGGGCTGCGAGGCCCTAGACACGGCACTGTGGAGTGTGGGTTTCCACAGCCCTGCCTTGCCTGCCTGGCACTGTTCCCATACAGCTTGACTTTGAGAACCACCTCCTTCCTCGTTCCTGGGGGGTAGGAAGAGTCCAAGATCCCCAAGTTAGAAAACGCCACTTGGTCCACAGCCAGTCAGACTGCTGTCATCATTTCCATGGCTTCTTCCCGATCAAAGTCACCTCTGAAATCCTTACTAGGGTTTAAAAACCTTTCTAATGAAATGCGATATTCACACAGAAAAGAGCATGAATCATAAGCACTCAGTTCAGTGAAAACTAACCAACTCCAAGATAAATAGAACATAGCTTCCACCCAGAAACCCCCCTTTCTGTGCCTTTCAATCACCAACTGCCCCCACACCTCTAAACGTAACTTTATCCTAATCTAACCCATAACTTCAATTTGCCTATGTTAAACTTCATGTACTAGTTGTACCACAGTGTACACACACACACACACACACACACACACACACACACACACACACAGCTCCACATCATGAACAAGATCTACCTATACTGTTGCCTAGAGCAGCAGCTCCCCTTCTTTGTTGCATAGTACTCCATTAAACAACCACACCCCAAATGATTTAAGCATTTGCCTCTGGTTCTTTGGGCTGTTGGATGGAGATAATGATGATGAGTCGTGCCGGTCCTGTGAGGAATCTCAGGTGAAGGCTCCTTCATGTTTTTTGTTGGGCTGTGAGCTGTGCACTCCTGCACAGAGGGCTTCCGTTTTCAGGCTCAGTTCTACTTACGGCAAGCAGAGCATGCATGGTTCATGGGCTGGGACTGTCTGAAGGTGGACAGACTCTGCCTCAGGGAGGTAAACAATTGCCCCTGGGGCCTGAACACGGATGGATGCAACAGGTACAGGCTCAGAACCCGAGGGAACTTCAGATGCATGAGACAGGCTGCCTTCTCCCACCCGGCCACTCTTCTGAGCCATCCACCGTGTCTGCTCCACCAAGGTCCTATACCCCCCAAGAACACCCAGAAGATCACTCATGGAGAAGATGTACCCCCACTTGAGCAACCCTAGCCTATGCCCCTAGCCAATCATGTTTCTCAAAGCCAAGGCCAAGGTCTCCAACACACCAATACTCAAATCTCTTGTTTAGCCTCAAAAATCAAAGTCTTTCCCCTCCTTACATGGCCCCACCTCACCAAGGCCCTACGGGGGATCTGGACTCTCAAATGAGGCGTGGCACAATGGAAGACCCTAAAAAAAAAAAAGCCATGTGTCTTGTTCAGTGGATCTTCAACACCAGCCACACCAAAATCATCCAGGAAACTTGTTAGACTCCTGTTCCTGAGCCCCGCCCCTAAGGATCTTGAGTCAATAGATCTGGGGTGCGGCCGGAATATTCATGTTTTAACCCCTGGTGGATACAGCAGCCTGCTTCTCAGAGCCCAGGCTTGCCCGGCAGATCTGTTGAGTCTTGTGTCTGCAGAGGACCAAAAAGAACATACACTTAGGGCGGACAAGGGAAATTAGGGTGTAGAGTCTTGGGATGGAGTGGGTGTAGTCAGGGGTCCAGCACCTTTGGGTCAACAGAGAATGCTCTGAAGTCACTCCGAAGTCACTCCTCACTCACCTGGAGCCTCTGGCCCTGCATGGAGTCTTTCCTCCTTGCTAAGAGACCGCTCTCTACTTGCTGTGACCTGCCTGCCTGCCTGGCTCTGTCCTAAGCTGCCCTGCTCAGGGGAGGAAAAGGACAGATGGACCAAAGGCTGGGTAGGGCCAGGCTGGAGAAAAGGGAGCTCAAAAGAGGATTGGACATAGAGCCTCGGCTGAGAATCGGCTGGTGTGAGCAGTCCCATGGTTTTAGGATCCCCTGTGTGGGGGAGGGACCACAGAACCTCTCCCTTCCTGGTGGCTCTTTCCAACCCATGGGCGTGAACAGACAGGCCGGGCAACTGTTAGACACACAGGCAATGGGAGTTTTACTCCTAGCTTGGCTGTGGGATCAGAAAGGTGGGTCACCTATGTGAGTCCCATCAATGTCTTTGGCGTGTCTGTGTTTGGACATGTGCGTCACTGCATACATGTGGAGGGGTCAGAGGACAGCTTGCAGAAATAGTTTCTCTCCTTCCACGGTGCGGATTCTTGAGATCAAGCTCAGGTTGTCGGGCCTGGCAGCAAGCACCTTTGCGTGCCGAGCCATCTTGTTGGCCCTCATCAATGTCTTTTCCAAAGCAAAGATAAGCTCAGGGTTGCTGGAGATGAAGTGGGTCACCTGCTCACCATAGTTCTAGCTCAAAGTAAACATTCAATCGATGACATCTTCCTCTGAGAACTGCATATCTCCACCCTTCACTGGTCCTCAGTGCATCACTAATGATGGCTTAGGGGACAGTTGACTCAGAGAGTAGGAGAACAGGGGCTTATCCTATGGATGTTGGGGTGTACAGAGTTAGGGACTCTGCTCAAGGATCATTCAATCCCTCTGATGACAGCCATGTCACTGGGGTCAAAACAATGACCTCACAAATGTCCCAGACATGGCATTGTGATATCCACATTCCATCGTGCTTTGGTCTCCTAACAGCCAGATGCTTATTTCCTGGTTGATGTATAAAAAGACTGAGGCTCAGTCAGGTCCCCTCATTGGCTGAAGGTCACCCACTAGCCATGGGCCAAGGCAGTACTCGAGTCTGTACATGACCACCACAGTATACTTCCCTGGCCCTACCTGGCACTTTTTCTTATGCTAGAGTTGGAATGAGAACCTGGCAAGGAGTGGCCACACCACCAAGGGGCTTGTGGGCAAGGAGCAAAGACAAGACACAGCAATGCACTCCCTGTGTCTGGGTGGGGGTGGGGGAGTCAGTGGCCCCAGAGCAGGTAGTGCATCCTGTTCTGGATGCAGAGTGGGATTGTACTGTGTCAGCTCATTTACAAATGATGGAATTGGACCAGAGAGGGCACCCTGTACATCTACAGAGAACATACAGGGTCAGGAGGGCCATCACTAGAAGCCATCCACATTGCCAGAATAATATCTCCTCCCCTCCCTTTCCCTCCCCTCCTCTCTCTCCCCATTTTCTTCTTCTCCTTCCTTTTCCCTCCCTCCTCCTTCCCTTCCCTTCTCTTCCCCTTTTGCCTCCCCTTCTCTTCCTCCCTCCCTCCTTCTCTCCTCCCCTCTCCCTCCCTCCTTCCCTCCCTCCCATTCCGCCCCTCTCCTTCCTTTCCTGTCCTCTTCTTCCCTCCCCCTCTTTCCTTTTTTCTTTCTGAGGATGGAATTCAGGGCTGTGCACATGCTCATTGAGGAGATGAGACCCCAGTCCGGGTCTAGCAGCTCCTAGTTTCATGCCCTTGATTTTCTGCTCCCTCTGAAACCCCGGAAGAGTTCCTATCTCTCAGGCTGCATCTTCACCATTGAAACAATCCATGGCAAAAAGAGGAGTGTCACAGGCCTGCAGGTGTGTGTGCGTGTGCGTGCACGCATGTGAGCGAATGTGTCTAAGACTGCTCCCACAAAGGGCTCCTGGGCACATTGATGGCCAGTGATGTGCAGAGAATTCTGAATTCCACAGATTTTTGAGCTTGTACTGTGATAGTACTGACTTTACCCTGTCAGCTACTTCAGCAGCCTGGCATCTTGCCAAATGCTTTTCATGCTAAACCCGTCAGGTCCCCAACCCCCAGGGACATAAGTGGGAAAACTGAGGCTTGGGGTGGCAGAGCCTGGGAATCAGAGATGCTGAAGAAGGCAAAGAGGTCCGCTCTCCCTCCAATCTCTTTAGCATAGTCTTCCCAGCATTTTACAACTAAAAAAGACAGTATCCAGACGGCGATTTAAATGTCACTCATGTGCACAATGTTCAATGTGAGTCGTTCGTGAGTGTATGCATTGAGTACTCCCATGTGTGTGAATACACATGCCCATCTGTGTGTGTGCACATGGAGGCCAGAAGTAGATGCTGTCGCCCCCACCTTATATATTGAGACAGAGTCTCTCACTTGAACCCAGAGTTTGCTAATCCAGGGAGGTTAACTAGCCATCATGCTCCAAGGATCCCTTATCAACCTTCCAAGCATTGGATTGGGGGAGGGGTGTAGGGGTGGGGGAGGGGGCTGTCACATCTGCCTGACATTTATGTGGGTGTTGGGGATCCAAACTCAGCTCCTCACATTTGCAAGGCAAGCATTTCACCTGCCTAACCATCTCTCCAGCTTGTGTCTATTTCTAACACACACACACACACACACACACACACACACACACACACACACACACAGTGTTTTCTATTTAAAACAAAATAATTCTGTGCCTGTGGGATCAAATACAGGACTTGGTGCATGCCAGTCAAGCACTCTGACACCAAAAAACTTCCTAAACCTTATTTTTTTAAAAAAAAAAATCAATAAAACTAAATGAAGCTATTTAACATACAACATGTTTTTGTAGTGAGAACATGTGAAATCTATTCCTAGTAATTTTCACATATATAATGTGTGTGTGTTGGGGCACTCTACCACTGAGCTACACTTCAGCTCACTTTTTACTTTTTTATTTTGAGACAACATCTTGCTAAGTTGCCCAGGCTGGCCTTGAACTCTCTGTACTCCAGGCAGCCCTGGAACTTGTGATCCTCCTGCCTCAGCTTCCTTAATAGTTGGGACTACAGGTATGCATCTCCACGAACAGCTCCAGTTTATTAAGAGTCACCCAGTGCACAATGACTCTCCAGAACTCACTCCCAGCTGGTGTCTTTTGACCAACATTTCTTGCCTCCCACACTCAGGGCTTTCTGGAACAGCCATACCACTCTGGCAGTCTGTTAGTTCGACCTTTCTAGAGTTTCCCAGAGAGAGAGAGAGTGCACCATTGGCCTTCCATGTCTACTTTATTTCACCTAGTCCCGTGTCCTTCAGCTTTGTCTGCCTCCCTAGGAAGAATGGGGCTTCCTTCTTTCTTAAAAAAAAAATGTGTTTGTTTTTCAAGACAGGGTTTCTCTGTGTACTTTTGGCTGTCCTGGATCTCATTCTATAGATCAGACTGGCTTCAAACTCACAGAGATCTGCTTGCCTCTGCCTCCTGAGTACTGGGATTAAAGGCATGTGCCAACACCCGGCAAATTTTTATTTTTTTTAATTTGATTTTTTTGAGAATTCCGTGTGAGTACTTTATTGATATCATTTCCACCCTCCCTCTCCTTCTCCAACTGCTTCTGTGCCCCCTCTAACTCCCTCTCAGATTCATGATCTTTTTTAATTACACACACACACACACACACACACACACACACACACACACACACACCCTACTGAGTCCATCTAGTGTTGCCTGTATGTACTTTTAAGGCTGACCACTGGGATTGGATAACCTGTCAGAAAAGATAACCTGGAGAAAACTAATTTTTCCTCACTCATCATTACCTGTAGCTCTTCATCTATGGGCGGGGCCTTGTGAAATTTCCTGTATCCATGTTGGTACCTCAAATGGTGTTGTCATTATCCAGGTCACACTTGCAGGGGGGCAGAATCTTCTAGACATCACAGGGAGGCCACACCCATGAAATCTCAACAATACAGTTTTGTAAAATTTTATCTTATCTATTTATTTTTTTAATGTTAATTTCATATTGATTTATTTACTTTTGTGTATCCGTGAATGCCACAGGAAGCATGTGGCAGTCAGGTGACAACTTTGTGGAGTCAGTTCTCTCCTTCCACCACATGGGTCCTGGGGATAGAACACAAATTTTCAGGCTTGGTGTCAATCACCTTTATCTGGTGAGCCAGCTTGCTAGCCCCTCCCCCCCGCCACCCCCCACCCCACCCCACCCCTCGCCCCGCCCCGCCCCACCCGCTTTTTAAAGTCTGAGTCGTATTCCATCGTGTATACAGACTACATTGTCTTTATCCACTCATCAGATGATGGACATGTGGGTTGTTTCCATTGGGCATCGCGAACGTGCTGCGGTGAACGTGGGTGGGCAGACTGATTTCATTTCCTTTGGATGCCCGCCCAGAGGTGGGATTGCTGGGCCATATGGTAGTTCTATTTGTAGTTTTTTTGAGGAACCTCCCTGCTGTTTTCCATCACGGCTGTTTACATCACCGGCAACATGCACTGGGCTTCTCTTCCTCCACGCCCTCACCAACACTTGTTGTCTTTAGTCTTTTTGATGACAGCTATCCTAACAGATGAAGAAAGACAGGCCTACCAATTAAGTTATCCAAGGCCACCCAGGTCGGAAACCGAGGTCTGTGTGTCTGGAGACTCAACACTTTCGCAGAGGGTTCTGCTGAATCAAAGAGGCGAGAAACAGAGGATACATGGCGGCCTGTTCGGTGGTGGGGCTGGCTGGCCTCTGCTCTGTTCTCTCACTTTTTTCCTCTCCCTCCCTCCCTCACTCCCTCCCTTTTTTTCTTCCTTCTTTTCTTCCTCTCCTCTCTCTGTTTTGTTCTGAGACAGGGTCTGATGTAGCTCAGGTTCACTTTGAGTTCCATGTAGCCAAGACTGACCTTAAACTCCTGACACCCCTGCCTTCACCTCCCAAGTGCCGGGGTGTCACTGTGCGGTGCACTAGATCCCCTGAACTTCGTCCTCCTAGCTGAACTTCGTGTGTGCCATCACACCTGGCCTCTGTGCTCTTTCTAACAAAGCTCTCAGTGAAAGCAGTGGTTCATCCCCGCACTGGGAGGTGGAAGCAAGCAGATCTCTGGGAGTTCGAGGCCAGCCTGGTCTGTGTAGTGAGTTCCAGGCCAGTTGTGGTTCCATAATGAGACACCCCCCACAAAAAAAAGCTCTCCCGCTCCCACAGAGCTGGTCTATCTCATCATTTCTGGGGAATTATGAAATAGACCTCAGTGTGTCCTGGGCCCTCCGGTCGTTTCTTGGTCAGACGCTGCACAGTTGAAGTTGCAGATGTCTTTGAGTCCAAACTCAGACCCCAGAGGAGGGGCGCTGTTCATAGGGCCTTGGATAGCACATCCTAGGCAGGCCTCTGCAAGGCATGACCTCAAAAGTAACTCTCAGTAGAGTTCCACAGGGACCTGAAGGGGCAGGGATGGCCAGAGGAACCTAGAAGGGCATGGGGGTTGGTGGCCAGTGAGTGGGGTGGGTGGCTCTCCGGGGTCCTTCTCCTCTCTGCAGACCAGCTAGCTCAGGCTTCTCCCTGGCTCAGAGAGGTTTAGCTCACACACAGATGCTCTTCCCCAAGAGGCAGTACTCTCAGTTGGGCTCCTGGGCTGGAGGGTGTCTAGCTGCTGCAGGAAAGCAGGTGGCCCTCCTGGGCTTGGCTTTCTCCCATTCCGGTCTGGCCCTGCTTAACTTCCATTATCAGATGAGATTGGGCATATTCAAGTGGTGCGGCTGTAGCCGGGCTCTTCCCTCTGCTCAGGTTGAAGGGAACACAATTTGCTTCTCTTCCACATGCAAACTGGCTTTCAGGAGGGGCGTCTGTAAGTGGCCCCCAGAAGCATTCACCACTTAATTTCAGCCAACTGGAGCCACCCAAGAGCCCAAGGCCACGTCTTCTGGTTTTGGAAAGAGCAGCTGGAGTCGAGGTTTGGGGGAAAGTTTCCTAGAGCTGTGTGAATAACTCACCATAAAACAACAAAATGGTGGATTATAAAAACCACAAAACAACAGGATGATCTGTCACAGGCCAAAAATGGGACTGGATTCCACCAGTTAGCTTCATGGGGTACCTTTGAAGGTTGTTTATTTTAATCAATGTGTGTGTGTGTGTGTGTGTGTGTGTGTGTGTGTGTGTGTACTGCATGTTTGCACTCATGTTCATATGGAAGTCACAGGACGATCTCAGGTGTCATGCCTCAGGACACCTTCTACCTCATTAGAAACAGGGTCTCTCATTGGCCTGGAGCTCACTGATTAGACCAGGCTGGCCGGCCAGTGAGTCTCAGAGGTTCACCCCCCTGCCTCTGCCTCCCAGGGCTGGGATTCCTGGTGTGCTCCCCCATGCCTAGCTTTTGAGTTCAGGACTGAGCTCAAGTCCTCATGATGGCATAGCAAGCACTTTGCCATCTCCCGAGTCCGTGCACGGTGCCAAGGCGCTGGCCCACCGCCCCATCCCTGCTTTTTCCCCCCTGTGTAACGGCCACTCGGATCCCACAGTGCCACCCTTCTCTCTCAAAGTCTCTGGATTCAAAGGCTTTGGGCCACCTCTCTGCTTACATAGACATCCTCATTCCTTGCTCCCTCCAGTGCCCCACAGGTCCCCTTACTCTTTCCTGCCTCAGGGCCTGTGCATGACCTGTGTCTTTGTCCAGGAACTCTCTTCCTTAAGATAGCCACATGGCTATCTTCCTCACTCTGACAGCATCCCACACCCGGGTCATTTGTCCTTCCAAGTTCCCTTACCAGGAGAAGACTTCTTCCCCCACCCCACATGGTTTCTCTGTATCTCACTTTCACAGAACGACACAGTGAATATCATCTCCCCGTACCCTTTCTACAAGAATGCATTTGCCCCCACAAGGATGTAGTCCCCCACGGCAGAAGATCAGTTTCTCTCATCCTTTGTTCTAGAACTCCAGGTAGAAGGTTCTTTATGAGCACTGAATGAACCAGTCAAGGAATCTGGCAAAGCAAACCCCACACAAAATCCCACATTTGCACCACCTCCCATTTATCCTTTTTCTTCTCCCAAACTCACATGCCTGGGAGCACTTAGCATCCTTTATGTGCCCCCTTTTGCTTTCCGACTCTTGAGGACCCCAGGTATGAAGCCTCTGGGGGCCTTTTCTGTGAAAAACATTTAAAATAAATATACAATTATAAACTAACTGTCATATCTTAGCGTAACATTGGTATAAGGATGGGTATTTCATTGTCTATGAAAACACTGTTTGGGGGGCCGGGAATGTGGCTCAGAATGCAGAGTGCTTACCTAGGGTTTCTGAAGCCCTAGGTTCAGTCTCCATCATCATATAACCAGGGGTGTGTGTGTGTGTGTGTGTGTGTGTGTGTGTGTGTGTGTGTGTGTGTGTATGTGTGTACTCCAAGCACTCAGGAGAGGGAAGCAGGAGGATCAGAAGCTGAAGGTTGTTATACTCAGCTATATAGTAAATTTAAATCCAGCCTGGAATACATGAGACCCTGTCTCTAAATAAATAAACCCCGCAAACAAAACAAAAACCTGCTGTCTTCAACCTCAAAGTTGATTTTTTTTCTTCTTCTTCAAACTCTGAAGAAGCTCATTTGTGCTTCTGGGGATGGAACCTAGGGCTCCTTACAAGCTGGGCAAGCATGCTACCCACTCTGGCAGCTTCCTTTCGGGTGGTTCTTCCTTCCATTCTCAGGGATGGGTGGATCTTATCCTGAGACAGCCTCTGGGCATGCTGCAATCTCCATACATTGCTGGTCCTAGAGGGTGCCACCTGCCCCTTCCCTCTGCACATCATCTTGTCATTTTATCTGTCCTCCCGAAGCCCTGGGAAGTGGGTCAGAATAGCTCTTATCACCACCAGCTCACACGTAAACTAAGGCCCACGACAGGTCCGGTGGCTTTCCCCAGATCATGTGACCCACCTGTGTGGTTCCAGCCACTGTCTGTCTGCTGCACACGTGCACCAAAGGCCTTTGAGTTTTATGAGAACACTCAGGAGTGGTTGCCTGCAAACTGACAGATGGGTGGAATGTTCCTTTGGGGTTTGTGGATGAGAATTCCCTTTGGCTCAGGTGACAAAGCAGGAGCTCCTGCCCCACATGCAGAGGAAGGAGAGTCTTGGTCTGATGGTAGATTGGGTTTCCCAAAATGTAGTCCTGCTTCTTCTCAAAAACATTTGATAGCTCTCTACTACCAAGGGAAAGAAGGAAGGAAGGAAGGAAGGAAGGAAGGAAGGAAGGAAGGAAGGAAGGGAGGGAGGGAGGGAGGGAGGAAGGGAGGAAGGGAGGAAGGAAGGGAAGGAGGGAGGGAGGGAAGAAGGGAGGGAAGAAGGATGAAAGAAATTAGCCTTCCTAGCCAACAACTCTGCAGAACTTAGAGTTTCCAGTCTGTTTTGAAGGCACACTCACAGCTCATCGTCCCCACCCCTGCTATAGCAAACAGAACACATTCAGGATTCCCTCTTGAATGCTGCTAGGATCATCCCTAGCACGGAATGTCCAAAGCCAAAGAGACAGGAGGAGGACTGAGAATGTGGCAGCCCCAAGTTCGCTGCCATGGCACTGGGTTTGGGGAGAGGGAAGATAGTCTCGATGGTGCTGAGGAGTGAAGCCAGGGACCCATCCTTTCTTGAAAGGCCCTTCAAGTTCCAACAGCACCTGAGCTATCAGCCAATACTCCTGCAGCTTCGGTACATAGATACACCAGGTTCCAGAAGTGGGGAGTCTGTTTAGGGGTCAGCCCCTGTTGCAACCGGGGAAGGGTGTCCTGGGCAGCCACGCTAGCTTGTTTCCCTTCCCTGAGAGCTGGAATAAAAGGCAAGTGTCTTCCTAGTTCCCTTCTCTCCCTCCTTCAGTTCTTAACATTTATTCTTTTTTGTATTTGTGTGTGTGTGTGTGTGTGTGTGTGTGTGTGTGTGTGTGCGTGTGTGAGCGCGCGCATGCGCGCGCACGCGCTCATGCTCACCACAGCAGGTGTGTGGAAGTCAGAGGTCAATTTATGGGAGCTACTTTTCTCCTGCTATTGTGTGGGTCCCAAGGATCGAGCTTAGATTGTCAGGTTTGGTGACAATGGCTTTCCCCAGTGAACTGTGTTTCCTGAGGAGCTTTGGGACACATGTGCTGAGAAAAGGGAGCTGCTGGCCACTGGAGGGCTACTCAAGAAGTCTCTGCTTTTGTCTAGGTCACAACACATTTTCCCCTCCCTCCTCCATAATGGTTTCAGAGTTTCGGGTCTTAGGCTAAGGTCTTTGATCCATTTGGAGACAATTTTCACGCAGAGATGGCGGGGAACGTGGTATCACCCTTCTGCATGTGGATATCCAGTTTTCTTTTTCACATGACCTTTTTACCCCTCCTGGGATTTACCAGAGGACTGAGTCAACATGTCACAGACACTTTCACACCGTGATCACTGCAGCAATATTCACAAGGGCTGAGATGAACCAACCCAGGCATCCATCAACAGAGAACAGACAAGGAAAATGTGTGCGCGCAAACACATGATTTTCAGCCTTAAACAAGAACAAAGTTATGTCATTTGTAGGGAAACAGATGAAACTGGGAATAATCATGGTAGAAATTAGGGTTTTCTCTCATTTGTGGCTCTTAGATTTTAATGTAGTCATATACAACCATGTATGTTTGTATAAAATAAAAGTAGGAATAAATTGTCTGGAAGTCAAAGGGAAGAAATGAGAAGGGTATGAAAAGGGAAGGTGGGAGGTGTGGAGGTGAGGGCCACACGCTCGACAGAGACTGTATACATGTATGAAAACTTAAAGATTAAAGTTTAAAAAAGGGAGGTGTTGGCCGGAGGACAGATGTCCCTCTGCTCCATGCTGGGGTGTTTCTGGGAAAGACAGGAGCATTTCCTGGTGTTCCTTCAGTTGAGGCTTGGTCTGGCTTTGATTCATCGATCTCCTCATAGAAAAGACATTAGTCAGAGCCCCAAACTCCTGAGGTTTAAAGTGGCACACCACACACGGCCCGCTGCACATGCTGTGACAGGCGTGAAGATCACAGCACACCTGACCAGATGTCCCCAGACCTCTTCTGACAGGACCCAGGATGTTGTGCGAGCAGAGCCAGCTTGCTGGAGTGGAAAGGACTCTTAGGGGTCCTCCAGCATGCTGCTCAGCCCTGAGTTCCCTATTGGGTGATGAGCAAGGCCTGGGGGGCAGGGCCAGGCACCAGCCCTGTTTCTAACAACGCAGTCATCTTCAGTCTGTTTGCATATCACAAGTCCAGCCCTATTCTATTAGTTTGGCCTTCAAAGTAAGAGACAGCTCTGGAACCCCTGAGCCACCCCCACCTCACTGCCCCTAATAGACACGCCACTGACAGAGACGTCTGTGGGGTGGAGCGTATGTATGTGACTGAGACCACACAGTGAATGGGTGACCTCAGATTCCAAGCTGCTGGGGACCCTCTCAGGGCTCTGACCTAAGTATTGTGCAGTGTTGGTGGGTGTACAGATGGGTCCATGGCCGGGGACATCTCTCAAGACTCTGGGAGATGCTTTTAAACACTGGATGGAGCTGCGTCTGTGTGTATAGTTCAAAGAGCCATGCCTGGATGAACCAGAGGGACTTTACAATTCCATAGTTCCCTGGTATAGAACGTCCTCCACGAGTGTGGCTCAGACTGCTTGCTTTCCCCAGGGACAGGGATCACTCCATTTTCTGGAACACTCTGCATCAGTGGTGACAAGTTTAGTACCACTAAGTTTTTGAATTAGAAGCAGTGTTCTGAGGACCTGGGAGCTGAATCATAGGATGGCCAGAATCATGACTTCTTAAAATCCTATCCCAGCAGGGCTGAGGGTGTGACTCAGCTGGTAGAGTGTTGGCCTAGCATGCACAAGCCCTAGGTTCCATTCCCAACACTGCTTAAACCAGGTGTGATGGCGCAGTCCCGTGAACCCAGAATTTGGGAGGTAGAGGCAGGAGGATCAAAAGTTCAAAGCCACCCTTGGCTACCAAGTAAGTTTGAGGCTAGCCTGAGCTACACAGGACGCTGTCTTATAAAAACAAGCCGGGGAGTGTGAGATAGCTCAGCACAAAAAGACTCTTGCTGCCATGCTTGATAACCTGACTTTGTTCCCCAGGAACTAGAAAGGCTCCTGAAAGTTGGCTTCTAATGTCTGCATATGTGCTGTAGCCGCCTCTATTCCCTTCCCTCCCTCCCCTCCTCTAGTCTCTCAATCATTAATCAATAAATGTAATAGAGAGATTGAAAGTTTGAAAAATAAAACAAGCAAGCAAACAAATAACCCTGTGGCATTATGCTGCAGACGCAGATTCAGGATCAGTTAGGGCAGAGCAGGACACAGTACCTGAAAGTCTTCCTTATCCACAGACCCATCGTTAACAGGATGAGCCTGTCACTGAGACGTGCTGGCACTGAAAACCAGGTCTCACATCTGTGCTGTCTCTGACTTCATTCTCATACATTGAGAAAACTGAGGCTGAGGGAAGGCAAGCCGTTACCTGAGGCCACACAGCTGGTCCTCTTTTGCGAAGTGGGGCTGGGATTCATACATAGATCCTCACAGGGTTTTATTCATGAACAGGTGTGTATGACTTGATGTTCCCCATGTGATAGTCCAAAGTGGGCCCCTCAGCCTGTGTTCTCTTCCTGTCTGTCTGGGCCTGGGCAGCTGGGGAGCGTCAGGCCCCACCCCGGACAAGTACCTGCTAGCAGTCTTCCAGAAGAGCATGGAGTGGGGCCAGCAAGCTGAGAGTCTTAGCACAGACCTGCTTCCTGTTCCAATGGGGCACTGGCTGGACTCTCTCCAGAGATGCCAGTGGGCCCCAACCTCACCCTAGCCCAGGCTTTGTTTCATTGAGAACTAAGCACTCACCAGGTTGTACGCAGGTGCCAGGCACTGTGGTTACACGTTCATGGTCACAATTTTTTTTTTCATTTTCATAAAACCCAGTGGGTAAGAAGCTCTTACCAGCCCATCTTCCAGACAAGGAGAACAAGGTTCCCAGAGGTTAGGCAAAAGACCCAAAGCTACACAGTTGGCTGAGGGATGGTTGGTGCCGGGACTGGAGCCCTAAGAAAACACAGCATCACTTTCTGATGGCCCAGATGGAGGAAAGTCCCTGGCTGTCATCCGAACTTTGGGACTTTGGGACTTTATTTTCCTCCTTCTCAAAAAAAAAAAAAAAAAAAAAAAAAAAAGCCATCTTATTTAGTTATATGTATGTTTGTGTGTCTGTATGTGGGTTTGTGCTCGTGAGTTCAGGTGCCGGGGAGGCTAGAAAAGGGTGTTGGATCACCTATAGCCAGAGTTACAAGTGGTTGTGAGCCACCAGCTATGAGAGCTAGGAACCAAACCCTGGTACTCTGGAATTTTGGCAAGTGCCCTTAACCTCTGAGCCTTCTCTCCAGCCCCAAGTTTTCCCGCTTATGAAAGGAGGGGACCATCTCCAAAGATTAGTTCCGTTTTCTTCTCTCCTGACTTTTTTCCTAGGTCCAGAACCTTCCGTTTCCAGCTGATATCGATTGAGCTGGGCATGCACCCAGGACCGATCCCTGCACACAGCGGGGATCCCATCTTGAATAAGGAGCACAAAGCCCTTGGCTTTGTGGAACCCAGTGTCCGGTGGGTGAGGATAGTCATTGGACAAACAGGGTGACGAGAAAGACCCTGAAGTGACACAGGTGGTATTGGGTGGGTGTTTCAAACGGCGGTCACTTTGCGAGAGGCTTAAGTAGAGGAAGCCACAAAACCAAGGGTCTTGGGGCAGCTCCCCTTTCAAGATGTTGGCAGAGGGAAAAGGCAGTTCCAGGACAGTAGCAGCTCAGAGAATGTGACGGCATCACCAGGTGGTTCCAGGACATTTTACGCCATCCTAAGGTGATTAGATCACAATCTAAGATTTATGGGGAACTGTTAGAAAAAATTTAACTGGTAAATGATATGAAGATATGAATTGCTGTGTATTTTTACAAGAAGTCTCATGTAGTGCTCCTGGGTGTGGGAGGTTCGGAGGGCGAGACAGGGAGGCCTGGGTGCCTCTACGCCCTGCGAGCATGCTCACCTGTTGGGACCAGGTCCCAGGAAACAGCCCTGTAGGCACAGAGTCCTCCCTCCACAGACTGCCTGCCCACTGTGGCTCTGTGGGTCCTAGACTTTGCATGTGGGCACATGCGTCAAGCTACCACCCCACCGTGCATCTCTCTGCCTCTCATCCCCGAGGGAGACCCCGTGGCCACCTCATCCCTCCAGAGCATCTTAACGGGTCGGGTTGGCGCCTATGCCGGCTAAGCCTGCTCTTGTTGGGACCTGCCCATTGCTGGTGCTGACCCAGGGGAACAGGAAGCGCCCTGCACAGCGGGGCAAGCAGAGCAGCCAGGGCGGGCTGCAAGCACCTGGCTCGCTGAGCTGAGGATCGGATGCTGGGGTAAGGGCGCTTTCCTTCTGGTATTTCGACTTCAGGGATCACGCCATCCTGTGAGAGCTGGGGCCTGAGTGATTTGGGGTCGCCTCCTGCTTGCGGGGCTGGAGGGGTAGTCCTGTATGGCTTCTGCCTGGGGCTGCAGGACAGAATAAGGTAAGAACGGGGGTGGGCGGCATGGAGGGTGAAGAACACTGGTTTGGGGACCCCCAAGTGTGGGTGGGTGTCTGCCCTTGTCCGGTATCCTTTTGCTGAGGTGCTTGGACTCTAGGCACCCCAACAAGGTCTTAAGTGACAGACTGGGGTGGTGAAGCTCAAAGGGTGGCCTAGATTCTGCCCCTCTTCTGCCCCAGGCTTCCAGAACCCGGAGCAGGTGGGCTTTTCCGTTCCCGCCTCCCATCTCAAAACATTTCCTGCAGGCTGTCAGGGAACTCTGTGCCCTGTTCACGGGGACTCTGAGAAGAGGTGGTGCCCTGCTCCTTTCTCCCGTGCCCTGGAAGTTTAACTATTCGGTGCCTTTGAAGAGCGAGATAACCAGAAAAACGAGTCTGTCTCGTCTTACCCAGGAATGCTCCACACATGGCCCACAGCCAGGGTGTTCCTGGGAATGGGGTTCCCAGGGGCAGAGCCGGCTTCAGCCCTCTCAGTGGGCTCCCAAGTCGGCTTCTACCCCTGGTTCTTTAGTGCAGGCTCAGCTCTAAGGGACACAGCAAGCCAGCTGGGAGGACAGAGGAGCCAGATGGTTAGTTCAAGGAGAACCAGTTTCTTGAACTAGTTCGGACCTGGCCACCCACCATGTGAGCTGGGGCAAGCAGCATTCCCAGAACGGGACTCTTTGCCATGTGAGCTGGGGGCAGGTAGCATCCTCAGAACGGGACTCTTTGCCATGTGAGCTGGGGGCAAGCTGCATCCTCAGAATGGGACTCTTTGCCGTGTGAGCTGGGGGCAGGTAGCATCCCCAGAATTGCGACTCTTTGCCATGTGAGCTGGGGACAAGCAGAATCCCCAGAATTGCGACTCTTTGCCATGTGAGCTGGGGGCAAGCAGAATCCCCAGAACTGGGACTCTTGCCATGTGAGCTGGGAGCAGGTAGCATCCTCAGAACGGGACTCTTTGCCATGTGAGCTGGGGGCAAGCAGAATCCCCAGAACTGGGACTCTTGCCATGTGAGCTGGGAGCAGGTAGCATCCTCAGAACGGGACTCTTTGCCATGTGAGCTGGGGGCAAGCAGCATCCTCAGAATGGGACTCTTTGCCATGTGAGCTGGGGGCAGGTAGCATCCTCAGAACGGGACTCTTTGCCATGTGACCTGGGGGCAAGCAGCATCCTTAGAATGGGACTCTTTGCCTGTTTGCACATGAAGACAGAGCAGAGCCCCTTTGAGATTCATTTTGGCTGTGACATTTCCAGAGTCTAGGAGTTGCCTATCTGGAGTTAAGCTCTGTCCACAGTGGGTAGGGGTGGGCTAGGTGTCCTTAGGCCTGGGATAGGGGAAGCAGCCCCGCCTGTGACTACAGAAGCTCCTTTCTAGTTACCACTTTGCTTCCTGATGGGTGCAAGGCCCTGGACTCACACTTGCCATTAATAATAGATAATCTTTTTAAAACTTACCACCACGCTGGATCCCTGCTAGATCGCTCACCTTCATTTTCCCCTTTGATTTACACAAGATTGCTGCGAGATAGAACCACCCCCACACACTGTTTTTTAAAGATAGGGTTGCGCAGCCTGGCCTGAAACTCTCTAGGTAAACATGGATGACCTTGAACTGATCCTCCTGCTTCTACCTCTTCAGTGCTGGGATGCCAGGCATGCACCACCCCACACCCGAGTGTTAGTAACAAATCCAGGGTTTCATGCATGTTCGGCAAGCACTCTACCTGCCTTAGCCGGATCTTCAACCCTAAATAATACACTAGCATATACATTCAATGTTTTGTTTTTAATTATGTGTGTATGGATGCATGTGTCTATGTGTGGGTTTGTGCAAGTGAGTGAGGGTGCCTGCAGAGGCCAGAAGAAGGTGTCAGATTCCCTGGAGCTGGAGTTAGATGCAATGGTGAACTGCCTAATGTGCGTGCTGGGAGCCAAACTCTGGTCCTCCGGAAGAGCAGTACATACTCTTAACCACTGAGCCATCTTCTCCAGCCCCATCTAGATACTATTTTTATCCCTGTGTTATGGAATAAGGAATCAAGGTTCACAGAGGTCAGAGACTTGCTGGAGGCCCAGCCACTTAGCAAATGGGGAGCTGGGGTTGAGATCCAGGCAGCCTGGTGCCAGGTCTGAGATACCGACGGCAACGCTTTCCTGTAGTCCTGTGTGCAGAGATGCAGTACGGTTTGGCTCTGGCTCAGCACCAGTGGAGGGGTCTCACCAAGAGAAACTGCTAACCTTGGATCCCTGGCTAAGAGTTGGAACAATGTTACCTTCACAAGGTATCCACAGAGGTGTCTGGGGGAAAAAAAATAAAGAAGCCAATGAGTGATCAGAACTAGGATATGCCCACAGGAGGCCCAGAGCGGATATTTCCAGCTGTCTGTGTTCTGACACAGGACAAGTCAGATGGCAGGCTCTGTCCACAGCAACGGGCGGGGAGCGGGTCTAACTACGCTTTTCATCCCGCATCCTCCCTGAGGAATGAGAGGAGCAATAAAAGAGGGTAAACATGATCACATACATTATATTTATGTATGCAAATGTCATAATCAAACCAGTTATTAAATACAATTAATATATGCTTTTAAAAAAGAAAGAACCACAGTGATAGGAGCTGGCTCCTCCCTGACTCGAGCCCTTTCCCTTTTTTTTAACTCAGGAGCTTTCCACCATGACTCTTGTCCTGCTGGGTCTAACCATTCTGTTGCTCCACCACGTGGCCTGTGAGAAGCCCCTAGAAGAAACAATTCCTCCCTTGGCTTGGCGCTTCACACATTCCCTGTACAATGCCACCATCTACGAAAACTCTGCTCCCAAGACCTATGTGGAGAGTCCAGTGAAGATGGGCATGTACCTGGCGGATCCCCAGTGGGTGGTGAAGTACCGGATCATCTCTGGAGATGCGGTGGGAGTGTTCAAGACCGAGGAGTATGTGGTAGGCAATTTCTGCTTTCTCAGAATAAGGACCAAGAGCAGCAACACAGCGCTTCTCAACAGGGAGGTGCAAGACAGCTACACGCTCATAGTGCAAGCCTCGGACAAGAGCCTGGCGTTTGAAGCAATGACCCACGTGGTGGTCCGCATCCTGGACCAGAATGACCTGAAGCCCCTCTTCTCCCCACCTTCCTACAGGGTCACCATCTCTGAGGACATGCCCCTCAAGAGCCCCATCTGCAAAGTGACTGCCACGGATGCCGATCTGGGCCAGAACTCTGAGTTCTATTACGCCTTTAATGCCAGGTCGGAGGTGTTTGCCATCCATCCCACCAGTGGCGTGGTCACCGTGGCCGGGAAGCTGAACGTCACATGGTGGAAGAAATACGAGCTCCAGGTGCTGGCTGTGGACCGCATGAGGAAAATCTCAGAGGGCAATGGGTTTGGCAATTTGGCTGCACTGGTAATTCACGTGGAGCCTGTGCACAGGAAGCCCCCAGCTATTACCTCTGTGGTCATGACTCCACCAGATGGTGATGAAGGCACCATCTATGGCACTGTCACGGTGGATACAAATGGCTCTGGAGCTGAAGTAGAGTCCCTGGAGGTGGTTGGTGGTGATCCTGGAAAGTACTTCAAAGCTCTCAAGTCCTATGCCCAAGACAACAAGTTCAACTTGGTGGCAGTCAGGGACATTAACTGGGCAGAACACCTTCATGGCTTCAACCTCAGCTTCCAGGCCCACAGTAGGAGCAGACCTCCTGCCCACTCCCCCATTAGGGCTTTCCATTTCCCACCCTCTAGGCTGACCAGCCTCAGATTTGAGAAGGCTATTTACAGAGTGAAGCTCAGTGAATTCTCCCCTCCTGGAAGTCGTGTGGCATTGGTAAAGGTCACCACTGCCCTCCCCGCTTTGAGATATGCTCTGAAGTCATCCTCTGGGAACACAGTGTTCAAGCTCAATGCTCGCACAGGCCTGATCACCACCGTGAAGCTTGTGGACTTCCACGACCAAAGCCAGTACCAGCTCCATGTGAAAACTTCCCTGGGTCCGGCCACCACCACTGTGATCATTGACATTGTGGACTGTAACAACCACGCCCCAGTCTTCAACACGTCTTCCTGTGAAGGTGCATTGGATGAGAACATCCCTCCTGGTACCAGTGTTTTGACTGTGACAGCCGTAGACCAGGACCATGGGGACAATGGACGTGTCACCTATTCCATTGTTGGCCCCAAAGCTGTTCCATTCTCTATTGACCCTTACCTGGGGGTCATCTCCACCACCAAACCCATGGACTATGAACTCATGAAAAGAATATATACCTTCCGGGTCCGGGCATCAGACTGGGGGTCCCCTTTCCGCCAGGAGAAGGAGGTGTCTGTTTCTCTGAGGCTCAAGAATCTGAATGACAACCAGCCTATGTTTGAGGAAGTCAACTGTACTGTGTCCCTTCGTCAAGATGCGCCAGTCGGGAAGTCGATAATGGCTGTGTCCGCCATAGACATGGATGAACTTCAGAACCTACGATATGAAATTGTGTCTGGCAACGAACAAGACTACTTCCATCTCAACCATTTCTCGGGGGTGATATCTCTCAAACGCTCTTTCATGAATCTCACTGCTGTTCGACCCACCGTCTATTCTCTGAAGATGACAGCCTCTGACGGCAAGAACTACGCCTCCCCCACAACTCTGAAAGTCACTGTGGTGAAGGACCCTCACTCTGAGGTCCCCGTACAGTGCGATAAAACAGGAGTGCTGACCCATATCACAAAGACCATCCTCCAGTCTGCTGGGCTTCAGGGCCAAGAGTCGGGGGAAGAGGAATTCACCTCCCTCAGCAACTATCAGATCAACCACCACGCTCCCCGGTTCGAGGACCACTTCCCCCAGTCCATTGATATTCTGGAGCAGGTTCCCATCAACACTCCCTTGGCCCGCCTGGCAGCCACAGATCCGGATGCTGGCTTTCATGGTCATCTGGTCTACGTGATTGCAGATGGCAATGAGGAAGGCTGCTTTGACATTGAGCTGGAGACAGGGCTCCTCACGGTGGCAGCAGCCTTGGACTATGAGACCACCAGCTTCTACGTCCTCAATGTGACTGTGTATGACCTGGGCACCCCCCAGAAGTCCTCCTGGAAGCTGTTGACAGTGACTGTGAAGGACTGGAATGATAACCCACCCAGGTTTCCTCCGGGTGGGTACCAGCTCACCATTTCTGAGGACACAGAAGTTGGAACCACGATTGCAGAGCTGAAGACAAAAGACGCCGACTCCGAGGACAACGGGAGGGTCCGCTACACCCTGCTAACCCCCACAGAGAAGTTCTCTCTCCATCCACTCACTGGAGAGCTGGTTGTCACAGGACACCTTGACCGGGAATCCGAGCCTCGGTACATACTCAAGGTTGAGGCCAGGGACCAGCCCATGAAGGGCCACCAGCTCTTCTCTGTCACCGACTTGATAGTCACATTAGAGGATATCAATGACAACCCTCCCCAGTGCATCACAGAGCACAGAAGCCTGAAGGTGCCGGAGGACCTGCCCCTTGGGACAATTTTGACATTCCTAGATGCCTCTGACCCTGACCTGGGCCCTGCAGGTGAAGTGAGATATATCCTGGTAGATGATATCCATGGAACCTTCCGGGTGGAGCCGATGACTGGAGCTCTGAGTCTGGAAAGAGAGTTGGACTTTGAGAGGCGGGCTGGTTACAACCTGAGCCTTTGGGCCAGTGACAGCGGGAGGCCTCTAGCCCGCAGGACCCTCTGCCATGTCGAAGTGTTAGTCCTGGATGTAAATGAGAATCTCCATGCTCCTCGCTTTTCATCCTTTGTATACCAGGGCCAGGTGCAGGAGAACAGCCCTGCAGGGACCCAGGTGATGATAATCACAGCCCAGGATGATGACGGTGGTTTGGATGGAGAGCTCCGGTACTTCCTACGGGCTGGCACTGGCCTGGAAGCCTTCAGCATCAACCAAGACACAGGTACTGGGGTGAGGTACATGGGTTGCTGGGGCCTGGAAAACAGTGGGCTGAGGGGAGACACAGGAACAACAAGTATTTTAAATTTGTCTTTATGGGGATTTTCACTGCAGATTTTTTTTATATAGGTTCACACGAATATGCACGTGTATGGGTAAAATACATATTATATGCATATAATAAACATACATATCCCATTCATGAAAGTAATACATGATAGTTATATATTTTTTTCTTTTTTAAAATTTTTTGAGACTATAATTTAATTATATTTCTCCCTTCCATTTCCTTCCTCCAAACTTTCCCATATACCCTTCTTTGCTTTTCTTCAAACTCATGACTTTTTTTTTACTAATTGTTTATTGCATGCATATATGTATGTGTACATACGTGTATATTTCTAAATATGACCTATTCACTCCATATAATGCTACCTACATGTATGTGTGTATGTTTTCAGGGCTGACCATTTGGCACTGGACAACCAATTGGTCTGCTCTTCCCTAGGGAAGGCCACCTCTCCCATTCCCAGCCTTCCTTAGTTGCCTACAGTTCTGTGTGTAGAGACCTCATGGCCTTCTCTTCATACAGTTTGGCATGTATGTTCATTGGTGTCCTTGTTCAGTCGCATTTGGGTGGTCACATTGGTGAGACTCTGGGTGAAGCCTCTGATACTTTTGGAAACTCAGTCTCACAGCAAACTCCATGACCTCTGACTCTTACCATCTTTCCACCCAATCTCCTGCAAAGTTCCCTGAGCTTTAGGTCCAGGAGTGTTTTGTAGATGTATCCAGTGGGATTGGGCTCCACAACTCTGCATTTTGATTGGGTGTGGTTTTCTGTTGCAGAGAGAAGCTTCCTTGATGAGGGAAGAAGGCTATACATTTCTGGGGATGAAAGGACAAATGCATAGCTTGTTGTTGGGGATTATGTTGGATTAGTAAATTAGTGGTTGTCGATTCTCCTCCAGTGTCCATAGCTTCACTAGCAATGAGTAGTCAGCTTGGTTTCCAGTACCAAGCATGGCCTCCCTCTTGTTGAGCAGGTCTTAAGCCCAATTAGAGAGATGCTGGCTACCACCAAGGTATGCTTGCCACTACTAGGGTTATTGTGCCATGATGTTTGCTGATGTGGTTCAGAGGTGTCGTAGCTGGTTAGGACTTGGTTGCCTCCCTCCTTTGGAAGCTTGCATGGTGTCTTCTGGTACCATGAAAACTAGTCCTCAGGGAGCGGGCTTTCAGGTCAGTTCCAGCTCAGGGGTCTCTGGGCCCTGTTTCGGAAGCGCATGGTGTCTTCACTAATAGGGACTCACCTTTCACCTCCAGGAAGTAACCAAGGGCAACAGCAATAGAGTGTGTGTTTTGAGAGTCTCTTGGACAGCCCCAGCCAACAACTTAAAAGAGGGTTTCTCATGTCTGGTGTTGGGGTTTCGTTTAGATGATCTTTGGCTCTTAGAGGGAGCACCGTCAGCCCAGATGACAAAGGTTCATTAAAACTCTACATGAATATCTATACACAGCATTACATGTATTAGGTGCTTGGGTATTTTGTTTGTTTGTTTTTTGGTAAATAGTTAAGAGTGTGATTCCTTGTGGATTTTTCAGACATCCTTATTTGTTATTTTACCCACTTTGCTCTTTCTTCTGAATTAATCTCCCTCCTCCCTTGCTAAAAGCCCCTCTTTTCCATTTCCCCAGATCACTTGCACCCTGCTATTCCCCTTTGCCTGTCTCCCACCTTCTTCTATATTTATACCCCTCCACCCCCAAGAAGCCTCCCTTCCCCATTTCCTGGATCAGCTCATGTGTACACTACTATTCCCCACTCTATTGCTCCCCAAGTCCTGTATCCTGGCAATGATCTGGTTTCGCTTGCCCAGTTTCTGTGGTTACTACAGGCTATGTGATCACATCTGAAGATTTGGAGCTAGGAGCCTCCAATAAGAGAGAATGTGTGATATTTGTCTTGCTGGGTCTCTGTTACGTCACTCAATATGGTCTTTTCTAATTCCATCCATTTTCTTGCAAAGTTCATTATTTCGTTTTTCTTTAAAGCTGAATAATTTTCTGTAGTGTATACGCACCACATTTTCATTATCCACTCCTCAGTTGTAGGACGTTTAGGTTGTTTCTATTTCCTAGCTATTGTGAATAGAGCAGCAGTAAACACAAGTGAGCAGGCATCTGTGGGATGGGATGTGGTGTCCTTGGGGAATATGCCAGGAGTCATATATCTGAGTCAGAGAGTAGATTTATTTTAGCCTTTTGAGAATTCTCCGTACTGATCTCCATAGTGGCTGCACCAGTTTGCGGTCCTACCAACGGGAATGAGGGTCCCTTTCCCCACATGCCTCCAACGGTTGTTATCAGTGGTCCCACTGAGCGTTGCCATTCTGGCTGGTATAAGGTGAAAACTCAAAGTTGTTTTGATTTGCATCCTTAATTGCTAGGGATGATGACTATTTTCTGAGACATTTCTTAGTCGTGGTCTTCTCCTTCTCCTTTTCCTCTTCTCTGTTCAGATCCCGGGCCCATCTTTTGAATGGGTCATTTGGGGTTTTTACTTTGGTTTTTTTTTTTTTTTTTGAGTTGTTTATGTATTCTGGATATTAATCTTCTGTCGGATGTATAGCTGCAAAGATTCTCTCCCATCCCGTGGGCCTCCTCTTCACCCGGTTGATTGTTTCTTTTGCTGTGCAAAAGCTTCGGAGTTTCTTGAAGTCCACTCGTCAGTTGTTGGCCTAAATTCTTGGGAAATGGAGTCCTATTCGGGAAGTCCTTCCTACACCTGTATCCTGTAGGTACTGCCTCTGTTTTCTTCTAGCAGTTTCAGTGTTTTGGGTTTCAAATTTAGGTCTTTGGAGTTAGTTTTTATGCAAGGTAATAGATACGGGTGTAATTTCATTCTTCTGCGTGTGGACCCCCCTAGTTTTCCCAGTACCATTTGCTGAAGATGGTTTCTTTTCTCTAGCATATATTTTTGGCATTTTTGTCAAAATGTAGCTGACATTATATGTATTTGTGTTTGAGTCTTTGATGTTGTTTCTTTGGTCTACGTGTCTGTATTTGTGCCAATACCGTATTGTTTTACTACTATGGTTCTGTAATATATCTAAAGGTCTGGAACTGTAGTTTGTTTCCAGAGTGAAAGGCAGGATAGTGTGGTGGGAAGAGTATCCCATTTAGTAGACTCTAGACCCAGCTCTCTCAATCTTTCTTTCTCCTCCTCCTTCTCCTCCTCCCCTCAACCTTCTCCTCCTTCTCTCTCCAGGGATTTTCTGTGTAGCCCTGGCTGGCCTGGAACTCTCTGTGTAGACTAGGCTGGCCTCAGTCTCACAAAGATTTATCTACTTCTGCTTCCCAAGTATTGAGATACTAAAGGTGTACATAATGCTCAGCCCCAGCTCTTCCTCTTACTATATAATCTTGACCAAATTTATGCTCCCTATCTGGGCCTCAGTTTCCTCACTTGTTACCTCCGGCCTGCTCTACTCTGATTGTGAGTCCAGACTCTGCCCCCTTGTGTAGACCCTGAGAGTAGTGTGTAGGTGAGAGTGATGTGTGAGAACTTAAGGTACAGGCTTCTTGTGCCCACTGTTAGAGCCCCGTGCTCTAGAACAGAGCTGGCCCTTACAGGCGGTTTGTAGAGTGAATAAACTAAGCATCTAAACCATGAAGTGATGAAGCAGAGAGCAGAAATGTATTCCTCAAACCTCTAACCTTTAATGTGAGGATCCACCAGGATTGAAGGACTGTCGGGATCAGGTTAAGGCCAACTGTAGGACATCCCACTCACAGACTGTGAGGTGACTAGCTGGAACTTGGGTTGAAGGTGTTGGGGACAGCTGATAAACTTCCACTGTCTTCTGGAAGCCTTGTATATGTCTACATGCCAGAAGCAAGGGCCTGCCTGTTCTAGCAGAGAAAGGCTGAGAGGTTCTACTATATGGACATCAATTGCCCCTGTGTTTAACTCAGCACCTCCCACTTCATACTGACAGCCCTATTCTCTTTCCTTGGGTTGTCTGTCAACACCCTTTTTACAGTACCAATCAGTGGATGTTGGGTAGGATTTTTTTTTTATTCAGTGTGTGTGTGTGTGTGTGTGTGTGTGTGTGTGTGTGTGTGTGTGTGTGTCTGTGTGTGTGTGTCTGTGTGTATGTGTATCTGAATACATGTTCATGTATATGTGCATTGCATATACATGTGTGAATGTGCCCATAGACATGTGAACAGGCACATACAGGCCAGAGGTTGATGTGAGGTTTCATCCCACTTAATTGTTTGAGACAGTCTGATACAGAACCTGAAGGCTCACTGATTCAGCTAGATTGGCAGACAACAAGCCCCACAGACTCCTCTGTCTCTCCCATCCCTCCTCTCCAGCACTGGGGTGATGAGCACACACCACTATACCCAGCTTTTATGTGGGTGCTGGGGATCTGAACTCAGGTCCTCCTCATACTTGTACAGCAGACACTCACTGAGCCCTCTCCCCAGCCCCAGGTAGGGTGGTTTCTAAAGCCTTTCTGAGATCTGAGTATATTGGGTTTGGTCACTTGCTGTCCCCAGGAATGCTCGAGACACTGGCACCTCTGGACCGAGAATTCATGCCCTACTACTGGTTGACGGTACAGGCTGTGGACAGAGGCTCCGTTCCCCTCTCTGCTATCACTGAAGTCTACATTGAGGTTATGGACATCAATGACAACATACCCTGCATGTCTCGACCGGTGTTCTACCCCTCTGTCCAGGAAGATGCCCCCTTGGGTACCTCCGTGCTTCAGCTGGAGGCCTGGGACCCAGACTCCAGCTCTCAAGGGAAGCTGACCTTTAACTTCACCAGCGGGAATCACATGGGGTACTTCGTCATTCACCCATTCACAGGTGAGGCCTGGCAAGCTGGAGGGACAGGGATATATAAATCTACAAAGTGGTTCTTGGAGTGTTCCTGGGGCATCATCTAAATCACCTGCAGACAGGTCGGAAATTCCAATTCTCAGGCCCCTCCCTAGACCTGCTAAATCCATATTCTGAGGGCGGACTCTGGAAATGTATGTTTTAACAGAGCAAGCATAGTTTTCTTACAAGTGTTAAAGTTGATACGCTTTTCAACCGTTCCTATCGCTACAAGAAAATGAGAACTTGTTGAAATCTTTCTTGCCTTGGGGTCCAGCAGGTGACCCAGAGGTCAAGCTGAGATTAGTTCAGGCCTTCGAATGCTCTCAAACTGACTCTTCTTCCTCCAAGTCACAGTCATGGCCAGAGCCATCATTAGCTGTTCTACTTTCTTTCTGTTGCTGTGGTAAAAACATTCGGATCAGAAGCAACTTGGGGGAGGAAAGGGCTTATTCAAGAAACGTATTTTATTGGCTTATACTTCCAGGTCATAGTCTATCACTGAGGGAAGTCAGGGTAGGAACTCAAGCCAGGAACCATGGAGGAATGCTGCCTGCTGGCTGCCTCTCTAACTTGCTCACAGGCTTCTGCTTAGCTAGCTTTCTTATGCAGACCAGGACCATCTGCCTAGGGAATGGTGCCACCCACAGTGAGCTAGACCTTCCTACACCAATTAACTGTCAAGCCAATCCTCCACAAGCATGCACACAGGCCAATCTGATTTAGGCAACTCCTCCATTGAGGCTTTTCTTTCCAGTGACTCTCAGGCTGTGTCAAGTTAACAGCTAAAGCTGACTAGGACAGCCCTTATTGCAGACTGGTCTCAGACATGCCCATGAAGCAGTAACAATTGTGATGCCACCAATACCCCATTGCCCTTCTCACAGGCCAAAGATGATAAACGGTTCAGAGGAACCCAGGGGTCACCCCATGGCAACAGTGAGCCACGGAGAGCCCTCCAAAGATATTTGGTTTGACTCACACAAACTTTAAGCACACATTTGCCAAGTTGTAGTCCACATTGGCAAATTCCACAGAACATTCCAGATCTCTGGATGCTCTTCAAAAAGAGCATGCTCTGACCACATTCTCCCCACATTCCCAGAGGGCCACGGTTTACCAGAGGCTGACAGCAGATCACGCATACATTCTTTGGTCCCCACAGCCCCTCCCCAACCCCTGTTGTCTTAGTCCCAGCCCGCTTCCTCCAGCTATGTGGACTACCACTCCTGTTCCACAGGATTTGAGAGATGCCACAGGCCTACTGTAGGGAAGACTGGCATTTCCATGTGACCCCATCTTTCTGACCCCACAATGTGCTCTTGCCCCAGAAAGACAGACTGTAGAGGGGAAAGGGGGGTTGCTTATAGATTTTCCCAGGATCCCTGAGGCAAACAGCAGGCACGGAATGCCAAGAGTCTTTGACACTGAAGACTGGAGAGAGCGCTTTGGGTTAGCTTTTGACCTCAGGCTATAGCTACATCCTATTCTCTCCGAGCTGAGGGAGCTTTTCTTTTAGGAAACAGGTCTAAGCAAGTTCACCTCTCAGGCTCACCCCATGTCCCCAGTGTCCTGCCCCTACACTGCTACTCCTCACTCCTCTTTTCAGAAGAGCAAGGAGATCCCTCACCTACGGCATTAACTCCACAGCTTCTCCCAATCCCTCTTCTATTTACTGTCAACAGTCCTCTGGCGGCAGGCCTGGCAAGATGCCCTTGCGGGCAGAGGCACTCCCAGCTTTTCTGCAGCCAGGCAGAAGAAATCGTGACTAGCATGAAGTCTCACTTTTAACATAATTGTATCTGCCATCAGCCCCCAGCCCACCTTCTTCACATGAGCCATCATGTCATCCATGTCTCCACCACAGAAGCCTGGAAGGTTTCTCTATGTCCTTGAGATGAAGTCAGGGTCTCCTGTGTCCCACAAGCTGGTGCCTAAACTGCCACCACTGACCTCTCTGGCTTCACCTTACCCCTCTCACAGTACCTCTTTTGGCTCTCATGACTATTAACATAAAAACCACAGCTCTCGTCCTAAAAGGAATAAGAGATGGTTTCTTCTGGAGCCATTCTGAGTGACCATGGCTGGAGAACACAGATTTAGGTTACACCAATCAAATTTCACATTCCAATGTGGATGCAGTTTCACGGGCTTTTTTTTTTTTTTATATAGTTTTACAGAACAAAGAAAGCCATAAATCTAGGCAACTATAAAATATATTGGGTACACCAGCGAGGCAGATATATTGAGATGGGAAAACTTTTTTATAGATCCAAGATGCTGTCTGACGACATTCTTACTTCTTGGATTGGTGGGAGCTAGTGTTCTGCTAAGTTAACAGCTTCTAAGAGGTTTTTCTTTATTATCACAAGGTGTTATAGTTCAGATACAGAGTGAGGCGAGGAAGGCTAAAACCTGTCCGAGATAAAGTCATTTGTTTCTGAACCTACAAAATTCCAGTCTCTCCACAGGACTGAAATTCCAATGGGCCCATCAGTCTCTGCAGACACAGACTCCTTCCAGGAGATTTTGTTGTTGTTGTTGTTGTTCACACCCAGACACAGCTTCTTCAGGAATTTTTGTTCATAGCTGCTTCGGACTATAGAGGCTCATAACATGGAGTTTGGCACATGCTACTGTCCCAATCAGGAGTCACTACCCCCTCTCTCACTCACTGTAAAGCTCTGGTTGGCCTGGAGCTTGCTATGTAGACCAGGCTGGCCTTGAATTTGCAGAGACCTGCCTGTTCTGCCCCCCCAAGTGCTGGGATTAAAAGCTTGGCTACATATCCGTCTTCTCCTTTCTTTTTTTATCTGTGTGGCCTCTAGTCTCCCACAGAGCCCAGCCAGCTATATTTCCTAATATCATAACATACGTGCTCGCACTGCTAAAGTACCACACAGCCCACTGTACTCATTCAAGTGATTGTTCCCCTAACTCTCCATGTCCACTGGACTTCCGAAGGTCCCTAGAAAAGGAAAGCTGACTGCTTTTCCCTGCCTTAGTGTCTTCAGTACCTGGCAGTACCATAGAGTACAGTAGCAGCTCAATAAGTAATTGTTAAATGGATGGATGAGTTCTTGTTTGTGATCCATGCACTTACCCAGCAAATGCTTAAAGAGGTTGCCCCCATGAGGCCTTAAAGCAATGTGCTTGTAGAGAGATGGAAAGAGAAATATGATCTTGTTTTAGAACTTGGGAAGTCAGCCCATCGGGAACGTGAATATCTAGGGATAAATACTGTAGGAAGACCACAAAAGAGTGAAGTATATACAGGTAGATAGGTCCTGGGGCTGCTCAGGGGAGGGAAAAAGCTGCTGGGTACAGCCAAGCTTTAGAGGCCTAATGAAGGTGTGTGGGGGGTGATAAGTAGCAGTCTAAGAGGGCACAGGACAGGGAGGTTGGCCTGAGAACCTCCAGGTGGGAGGAAGATGAGGATCTCATTGTGGACAGAGGTTATGGTCTGGGGACAGCCCATTTCCACCATGTATACCTGGTGAGGTCTTGGGAAAGTTTCTAGCCTGCCGTCTCAGACCAGTGCATGTTGCTATAACTGAGTGCCACAGGCTGGGTAATTGATAAGGAACATAGGTTTATTTAGCTTGTGGTTCTGGAGGCTGAGAAGTCCAAGAGCATGGTGCTGGCATCTTCAGGGGGCATCTTGCTGCTTGACATCCTAGTGGAGGGCATCATCTGGCAAATGGAGTGAGTTAGGTCAAGTCTCTCCTCTTTCTAGAAAGCTACTAATACCCTTAGGGGGACCCCAGTCTCATGACTTCATCTAACCCCAATTACCTCCTGAAAGTCTCTCTACAAATCCCACTCAGCTATGGATAGGGACTGGGTATGATGTCACATGCCTATAATCCCAGCATTCAGGGAGCTAAGACAGGAAGATCAAGAATGCAAGGGCAGCCTTGGCTACAGACATCCTGGGTTATACAGAAAGGTCCTGCCTCAAAAAAGTCAAAACAAATAGACAATGATTTGGGGATAGTGGTTCGAACACAAGCACTTTTAAAGGTAACATCTGTACCAAGCATTGGCCTGTGCCTAAGTCTCCACCAGTAAAGTACAACCATCCAAGCTTGATGGTTATGGGTCCCTGATGAATTAGTGTGTAACCCTGTAGAAAGAACTTAGAAGAAAGTCTGGCATGTAAGGGGTCAGCAACCTTGGCTCTGTGAGGCTAAAGAGGGGAGGAGTAGGGACATTGGAATGAACACCTCTCTGGGGAGAGACCTAGGCTGTGGTGGATCAGGGAGTGAAGAAGCAAGAATCCTCAGAGGAGACTCAACATCTGTGGATAAACTATCTGGGGGCAGATGGAGAGGGAAAAGGGTGGCCTGAGGTGGAGTGATGGGGGAAACTTTGGAGGAGGAAAGGAATAATAGTTAATTCAACAGTGTCACCTTAAGCTGCGAGAGGTGCTCCGTGGGTGCTTCCCATCCCTATGCAGGGCCTCAGCCATATCTCACCTTCATGGGTACTCCCCGGAAATCCAGACATAGATGTCAAAGAGAGACTCAAGGGTAGACAAGAGAGCAGCAACTCTAGATGTTACAGGGCAGCGCTTTCAGGAACACGGGCCCTTAAAGGGTCAAGGAGGAGGTGGGAGAGAAAGTCCAAATCCCGAGACCAAACAAGGCTGAGCAGAGTGGTTGTATCCCTGTAATCCCAACACTCAAGAGGCTGAAGCCCGCATCTGGGTGGGCAAGCTGATGATACTGTGTGGGCTGCTGAGTTTTGGGCCTATCACTCCTGCCTCAAGGTGAAAGTGGACTTAGGTGGGAACTTTAGTTAGCAAATTCTCTACTCATGTCTCTCACCTCCTCACCGTCCCTTCCATTTCTCCAGAGCTCCAAAAGTTTCCAAAAACCCAGGGCTCTCGTCTGAGAGTTGTGTGTGATACTGAGCCTTCCCCTTTGTTCATATCTCTGTCCATCCACCCATTTCCAGGTCTCCTGTCCACTGCCAGACAGCTGGACCGAGAGAGCAAAGATGAATATGTCCTGGAGGTAAGTGGTGGAGAGGCTGGGCAGTGCCTTCGGAAGCCCTGGAAGGATGCTGGGCTGTAGGCAGCCAGCTGTGTGGCTCCAGAGCTGTGGCTGGGATTGGGGTGTAAGGCTGAGGTGGGACAAGATGACCTATCTCAGTTGAGTCTTGTGACTGATGGTAAAGATCCTTAGGTCTTCACTAGGAAAGGATTCTGAAACCGTATCCCGGCAGGGCAGGAAGTCTGGGTTAACTGGTAATGCCTGGAGGAACTGCTGGGAGTGAGAGTATGTGCTTGTCAGGTCTAATTTTCTAGCCCATCCCTCCTGGCTTGGGGAGAGCAAACCACTTAAGGGTCTTTTGCTAGGTTCAATGCAGGGCCAGGATAAATGTTTTTGTTTTCTGATCTGTGTTCTTTCTAGGGTGTCTTTAAGAGTGCCTGAGCACCCCAGGTGTTCACCCTACTACAAGGTACCCACAGTGCTCTAGAGGGGAGTAAATTAGCAGAGGTTACAAATCTAGTTTACTTCCCCTCATGAGCAGTCCATGACCCACCCACAGGCATCTCTTCTGGGCTTAAGGGCACCCGGAGGGCAGGATGCATATTCCTTAGCAGGTTGGAGGTTACATTTGTTTTTCTATGCTACAGGCCCTGAAATTCTCTTTCCCTGTGATCCCAGCAGTTAGGGGGAGAATCTCAAGTTCAAAGCCATTCTGGGCGACAGAGGAATTCAGGGCAATCTGTGAAACTTAGTGAGAGACCTTGTCTCAAGACAAAAAAAAAAAAAAAAAAAAAATAGAGTAAAAATGAGGGTGCAGCTCACTCGGAGAGCATGCACACAGCGTGCATGAGGCCCTGGGTTGACATCCTTGAACAACAACAACATCATCAAAAATAAAAGAAAGGAGGAAAGAAAGAAAGGAAGGAAGAAAGAAAGGAAGGAAGGAAGGAAGGAAGGAAGGAAGAAAAAAGAAAGAAAGACAAAGGGAAAACATTTGTTACTAAGTGGTCTTGAGTTCCCAGTTCAGTTATCTTTAAAGTCTAGAATAGCAGTTCTCAAGCTGTGGGTCACAACCCCCTTGGGGCCAAATGACCCTTTGTCACCTAAGACCATTGGAAAACACAGATATGTACATTGAGATTCGTAACAGCAGGAAAATTACGGTTAGGAAGTAGTAGCAAAAATATTTCATGGTTGGGGTTGCCGTAACATGAGGAGCTGTATTAAAGGGTCACAGCATTAGGGAGGTTGAGAACCACCGCTCTAGAAGCACTTCTAAACTGCTTCTTTCACATGCAGAGTGGGGATCCATCCCAGGAACTCATACCTGCTAGACAAGTGCTCTACCACTGAGCCACTTCCCAGCCTCTGAACTACTCTGAGTGGAAATGCCTTGTCTCATACCATTTCCTTAGGACTATGGATGTGTCAGAAGGTTAGGTCCCTACACCAGTAGAGCATGGTTCTGAAGCTAGATTTTATATCATGTATCGGGTGGTGTGTCTGACCCAGGTTTCACCCATTCCCGCAAAATGCCTTCTAACCCACGCAAAGAACAAAGCTTCTGTCAGTCACAAGCCAAATAAAATGATGATGATGATGATGATGATGATGATGATGATGATGATGGTAGCGATAATGATAATGATAGAAGAGGCCCAGGGGTCTTCTACATGAAGGCCAGGCTTTCACAGGAGTTTCTAACAATGACTTCTTCTGGTTCTCTGGTTCCTTTCTGTTCTTGCTGTTCCAAGGTCAGGTTATTGCCGTAACAGCAATCAGCTCTAACAGTGGCCACTGGAGGGCTGGTGGAAGCCATGGTAAGACTGTGGCAATACTAGGCACCTCTTCCCAGTGGCATCACGGGAGTTCACACACCATTCTGTCTACAGGTGACTGTGCTGGATAACGGGGAGCCCCCCCTAAAGTCCACCTCCAGAGTGGTGGTGTGCATCTTGGATGTCAATGACAACCCACCCATGTTCTCCCACAAACTCTTCAATGTCCGCCTTCCTGAGAGACTGAGCCCCTTGTCCTCGGGGCCTGTGTACAGGCTGGTGGCTTCAGATCCAGATGAAGGTCTCAACGGCAGCATCACCTACAGCATTGAGGAGAGTGATGAGGAGGGCTTCAGAATTGACCCTGTCATGGGGATTGTGTCTTCCAGCAGCACTTTCGCAGCAGGAGAGTACAATATCCTAACGGTGAGTGGCCGAGGTTTGCAGAGTCAGAGGGTGGCTGGTGACTCCCTTCCTTCCTTCTTTCCTTCCTTCCTTCCTTCCTTCCTTCCTTCCTTCCTTCCTCCCTCCCTCCCTCCCTCCCTCCCTCCCTCCCTTCTTTCCTTCCTCTCTCTCTCCCTCTTTCTTCTTCTTCTTCTTCTTCTTCTTCTTCTTCTTCTTCTTCTTCTTCTTCTTCTTCTTCTTCTTCTTCTTCTTCTTCTTCTTCTTCTTCGTCTTCTTCTTCGTCTTCTTCTTTTCTATTTTTGCCTGCTTTAGCTTATAAAGAGGCAGAGGAGGAGCCAGGCTCACTCCTGAGAGACACTCACAGGCTGCTCTGCTGAACCAGCATTAATACATTCCTGAGAGTTACACCCCCAAAGACCATCACTAAACTTCACTTTGTGCATGCATGTGTGTGTGTGTGTGTGTGTGTGTGTGTGTCTGTCTGTCTGTCTGTCTGTCTGTCTGTCCTCTCTCTCTCTCTCTCTCTCTCTCTCTCTCTCTCTCTCTCTCTCTCTCTCTGTGTGTGTGTGTGTGTGTACTTGTGGAGTTAGCACTCATTTATGTGACTATACATCCATTATCTCTCTTCAGGTACTGTCTTGTTTCTTTTTTTTTTCTTTTTCTCCTTATTTATTTATTTACTTATTTTTTGAGAGAGCATCGCTCCCTGACCTGGAACTCACCAAGTAGGCTAGGGTGGCTGGTCATCGAGCCTGTGATTCGCCTGTGTTTGCCACCCCGGCACCAGGATTACAAACAGGCATCACCATACCCAGATTTTTTAAAATGGGTTTTAGGGATAGAATTTGATTCACATGCTTGCAAGGCAGGCACTTTCCTGACTGAGCCATCTCCCCAGTCCCTAGACTCTACCTCTTAATACAATTGTATTTATTAATTTAGTTGATGTATATGGGTATTTTGCCTACATGTATGTGTGTGCACCATGTGCATGCTTGGTGTCTGCAGAGACCATAGAGGGCATTGGATCCCCTGGACCTGGAGTTACAGATCGTTGTGAGCCTCCATGTGGGTGCTGGGAGTTGAACCCCAGTCCTCTTAAGTTCTGACCTATCCTTCCAACCCCTTAGACTCCACCTCTTGAGAAAGACTCCCAAACCTCAGCACTGCTTCATTAGGGACAGAGCTTGCAGTGCATAAAGCTTTGAGGGACATCTCTAGACCCGAGCAGGGGTGAAGCAGGCAAGGAAGAGCTTGGAGAATAGTTGTAGACCACAGCAGGGGTGAAGCAGGCAAGGAAGAGCCTGGAGGGTAGCTGTAGGATTTTTGTGAAGGTGCAGGAGATGGGGGGCACTAGTAATATGAGGGGAGTGTCTCCTTCCTTGCCTTCCCTTAGGGATTCAGGGAGTCCCCATGCTCACCCTGGGGACAGAATTGAAGACTGTGGATTTTTCTCTTTGAGGGCAATAAAGTCCCGTGACATCCTTTATTCTGACAGGTAACAGTCTAGCAAAATTAACCATGGTCTCAGAATTAAGACATACCTGTTGGTTGTTTTTGTTTTGTCCTTTTAAGATTATTTTGTTTTTAATTATAAAAATTGTTTTTAGACGGGTCTTACTATGTAGCCTTGACTTGCCTAACATTCACTAAGTAGACTGGGCTGGCCTGGAATTCACAGAGCTCCACCAGTCTCTGCCTCCTAAGTGCTGGGATTAAAGGCAGGATCCACTTTCTCTGGTCTAAATTTATTATTCTTTTCCAAGGGTGTGTGTCCATGTGTGGGGCTGTGTGCACCTGAATGCAGGTACCTGTGGAGGCTAGAGGCAACTGATGTCTCTAGAGCTGGCGTTACAGGGGCCTGTGAACTACCTGACTGACATAGGCACTGAGGACTGACCTCAGGTCCTCTGCAAGAACAGCAGGTGCTCCTAACTGCCGATCCATCATTCGATCCCCCAGTTCCTGGGTTTTCAACCAACTACAGCCATATGGCATCTGCTAGGCAAGCATTCTACCACTGAGCCATACTCCTAACTCCTAAAACCCTTTTAAAATCCTGAACCATTTCAAGTGAAAATGGCCTCTCTGATAGCACACACCCTCGGGGCTGTGGATTGGAGGACCAGTTGGCCCTCCACAGAGTAAGTTCTCATTCTGAACCTGTCTTGGTGCATTTTCCTCACCCTGGATTTTATTCACGTCTAACCCAGAAGGTTCCAGCCATTCCTGCGCAAGCACCCTCTGACTTGAGAAGCTTGAGGAGAGCTGAGGTGAACGCTTCTGAGAATCATGAGCAAAAATAAATCCATTGTCTCTGAGAACTAGACCGTGGGCCTTCCTGGGTGAAGCACAGCAGCTTCTCCCTGGAGACTCTGACCTTGACTTCTTCTCCTTCTTCAGACAAGTCGTTTCAGTCTTTTGAATCTCTGTAAATTGAGGCTAAGATGCCAGTGTGTCAAAAGGCAGGTCATGAGTTCTCACACCACACCACGAAACTGAACCTAGCCTTGTTGCTGGCGGGTCACACGACTCAGGGTATGAATTTATTACATGGAGTCCCCGTTTCTGCCTACAAAGGGAGACAAATTATTGTAGTATGTCTCCCAGGGCTACAGCGAGGGTTAAATGCATCACCCAAAGTTCTTAGAGTGAGGATTGATCATCGCAGAGCTTAGTGAGTCTGGCTCATTATGTTTGTGTGTTGGCAGCGATATGAGGTCTTGAGGATAAAATTCAACTTAGGAATTAGTATGCAGTAAGATACAGTGGATGTCTTGGTTAGTCCTCACCACCGTGATCAAATCCCTGACAGGAGCAGCTTACGGGAGGAAAGATTTATTTGGGCTGACAGGTTAGAGGATCTTGTCCGTGATTTCTTCACCATGCCCATTTGAGCAAACATCATGGCAGTAGGATTATGTGGCAAAGGAGAAGTATTCACTTCCACAGCTGATCAGGGAGCTGAGAAAAGGAGATTCAGGTGGGGACCAAGGCAAGATATAGTCCCCAAAGATGTGACCCCCAACTCAGTACACCCCTACCTCTCACCAGCTCCCATCAATCTATGCTACATACCACGAGCCCAACAAGGGACTGGCCCATTGATTAGGTCAGCTCCCTTATAATCCAATCCTTTCTGGAACTGCTATCTAAGATACGCCCAAGGGCAAGCCTTACTAATCTCCTAAGCATTTATCAATCCAATCGTATTAGTTACTTCTGTTGCTGTGAAAAAAAAAAAAAAAACACTACCAAAAGCAACTTTCGGAAGGGTTTGTTTTAGCATATGGTTCCAGAGGGATACAGTCCATAATGGCAGAGGAGGCGGGGCAGCAGGAACAGGAACAGAGAAATCACATGTCATCTACACACAGGAAGCAGAGAAAGAGAACAGGAAGTGGAGAAAATGATAAACTCTCAAAGCCCACCCCCAGTGACATACTTTCTCCAGCAAGGCTGTACCTCCGAAAGGCCCCACAACCTCCTCAAACAGTGCTGTCTACTGGAGATCAAGTGTTCAAATACCTGAGCCAAAGGCAGATGCTTCTCATTCAAATGGCCACATCAATCAAGTTGACAATCAATAGTAACTGTCCCAGTCATTTTTTTGTTTGTTTTTTTTCCCCCCACTAACCAAGAGATTCTAGAACATAGGCTAGGTGCTTTTGCCTAGTAACTAACAGAGCTCTTGTCTGTCACTGTCGTTCAAGTGTGTGCCCTGTGGATGAGTGAGTAAGGGATGGCCACTTCCAAGGTGACTCAACTTGGCTTTCGGTGTCTTCTTAGATCAAGGCAACAGACGGTGGGCAGCCAGCCCTCTCCACCAGTGTCCGGCTACACATCGAATGGATTCCCCAGCCTCGGCCATCCTCCATCCCCCTGACCTTCGATGAGCCTCTCTACAGCTTTACGGTCATGGAGACAGACCCTGTGAACCACATGGTGGGCGTCATCAGTGTAGAGGGACGGCCTGGTCTCTTCTGGTTCCACATCTCAGGTGAGGACCAAGGAGGGCAAGACCCTCCATTTTTATACCCCCCCCCCCCCACCCGGTGCAATATTCTGTCCCTCTCAAGGTCATGCTCCCTGACATCTCCTCCTTTTGTTGTGAGTGGTGATCGCCTCTTCCCTGGTTGTCTGGGACATTGCCTGCCAGGTCTCTTCTGTTATAGTCAAGACCTCAGCTGGACCGTCTGGGATCTTACGGGTGACCCCAGTTATTCCAAAGGCCCAGGAGCTCTCAAATGAGTAGTCCAGCATGACTCAGAAGAGAAAGCACTGAGTCAGTACAGAGCTAACTGTGTTGACTGAGCCTGAGGTTAGCGTGGGGCTATTCTCCCTCTGCTTGTCCCACGCACCATTCTTACTGATGTGTCTGCATGAGTTTGAACCCAAGACCTTATTCTCTGTCGGTGATACACATCCGACTGCATCCACTCTCCCAGTCATTCTAACTGGCTCTTGGATCCAGGCTCTGATGGGTGGCTCTGCTCTAGCATTCCTTTCTGTCAAGGGTCTGGGGTGTGTGTGCATGTGCGTGCGTGCGTGTGTGTGTGTGTGTGTGTGTGTGTGTGTGTGTGTGTGTGTGTATGTGTGTGTTTAAGGAAAAAACCATCTGAGGGTCACAGAACCCTTTGGGAAATTGAGGAATGCTTAGGTCTTACTTCCAGTAACTTGCATACACCTGTGCACACTCACAAATCTGTGTATAAATGTAGAGGGTTTTTAGACTCTCTGATGTCTGTCCAGAGATTTAAATTCTAACATCTCTGTTTCAGCACTTGCATGGACTACAGAGTCCTGTTGCAGTGCGGTCCAGCTTGGGTCAGAGGCAGAGGAGGACACTCACTTGGCCCAAGACCTTTGACATCTTCTTAGTCTTGCTTCCAGTTCTTATTCTTGGCTCTTTTCACTGTTTGGGGGGCGGGGTTCCCCTTCAATATGTAATTAATGCATGAATCAAAATAACGTTTTCAAACAGCGATGCACGCAGAGAAGAAAACAAACACCACTGAAAGCTCTACCAATCCAAATATGATCCACCGTTAACATTTTGATGCATTTTTAATGAATACACACATGTACACATAGGGCTATATTAAAATATTACTTTATATTTAAGTGTAATACATTGTGAATATATTTTTACATAACTAAACAGAATTCTGTTTAGGAGACGTTTCAAGAGCTTCAAGCTGTTCTATAGTTTATTTATTCATTTTATCATTTTATAAATTTATTCATTTATTCATTTTATAAAGTTTAACATTTTAAAATTCGTGCTTTGTAACTTCACATCCTTTTTAAAAAATATTTTGTGTATTTATGGCATTTTCTTTAATTTAAAAATCTTTAACTGTTAATTATGCAGATGTGTGTGTACATATTTGTGGATATGCCATGTGAGTGTGGGTGCCTGCAGAAGCCATTTGGCTTCTGAACCCTGCGGCTGGAGTTATGGACAGTTCTAAGGCATTCAGCACTGGGAACTGAACTCGGGTCCTCTGGAAGAGCAGCAAGCCCACTTACTGCTGAGCCATCTCTCCAGCCCTCCTGGCATTTCCATACATGTTCGGTTCTGTCTAACCCTTTGGTACACCCCATCTTTCTGCTCCACCCCTTAAACCTTTCCATCTGGATTTTTAAAGAAGATCAATTTCTTCTTGTTAAGCAGACTTGTTTTCACTTACGTCTGTCACAGGCAGTTTGCACAGTCTAGTATGAAGCTATGAAGTCTGCCTTCATTGCCCCTGTGTCTTTTCTTCTTTCCCATGGATGTCAGGTCCTCTGGAACCAGAATTACAGACAATTGTGAGCTGCCATGTGGGTGCTGGGAATTGAACCTGGGTCTCCTGGAAGAGCAGTTGATGCTCTTACCCACTGAGCCATCTCTCCAGCCCCATCCCTGTGTCTTACTCCCTGCATTGGTTCCTTTCCTGTTGTGATGAAATCTCAAGAGGAAGGAGTTATTTTTGGCTCATGGTTTCAGACTCTTCAGCTCAGGATGGCTTGGGCCCATAGGCTCGGGCAGACCATCATGGCAGCAGGAATGTGTGGTGCAGGGCTGCTGTTCACTTTATGGCGGGACAGGAATCAGAGGACAAGATAATAAGTACCCAGGGATTCCCCTAAGTACCCATCTCCTGAGTTTTCACACCCTCCCAAAAGAGTGCTACCATCTGAGGACCAGACATTCAAATCGTGAGCCATAGAGCACACTACATGTTCAAGCCATAACAATCCCAGAAACAGAATTGATTCTACAGCAGCTTTTGTTTTTCCTACAGGACTCTTCAGCCCCCACAGACCTGCTTTTCTCTAGATCAGTTGATAATCGGACAGATAATGGAACATCTTTTTGGTCACCTAAGGAAATAAGCTCCAGGCTGTCACCAGCTAGTTTAGCCTTTTCCTTGAACACCCACAATCTTGCCAGCTAAAGTCAGCTAAGGTTGCATTTACCATGTGCTCTAGGTCTGTGGCCAAATCCAGGTTAGGCTACAGCTGCCTAAGTCTTTGATGTCATATCTGCTCCTTCCCTCCTCCAGATGGGGATAAGGACATGGACTTTGACATTGAGAAGACCACGGGCAGCATTGTCATAGCCAGGCCTCTTGATACAAGGAGAAAGTCAAGCTATAACTTGACTGTGGAGGTGACGGATGGGTTCCACACCATTGCCACCCAGGTGAGAGGCCTTAGTCAAGAGCTCCTGGTTTGAGAGGAGATGAGAGGTGAACTTGGAGTAAGGCTATCGATGGATGTGAGATTCTTCAAAGAAGTTGGAGTCTGAGTTCTGGGTACCAGTCTTACTTGATACACACTCCACTTGGGTGGTTGTGAGAGAATTCTTCCCCATTCTACATCTCCATATATTGAGAGAATTTACGCAAACAAACACTTTTAATTAAAGATAGTCTGCCACAAGGGCTACAGTGGGTATGAGGAATGACAGGTCATGGGGCTTTCAGCTTCTACTCTGACTATTGTAAAGTCATTTTGCTTGAAGAAATGACCCAACGAAATTGTTCTGTTTTGTTTGTTTATGATAAGATATGGCTGTGATAAGATACCCTGACAAAGGCATATTAAGAAAGATGGGGTTGATTTGGTTCCCAGTTCCAGGTTGCAGGTTTTCAGTGAAGGGAACTCAGGCTGCAGGAACTTTGAAGCAGCTAGTCACATTCTAAGTCAAGAGCAGAAAGTGATGAATTAACACATGCATGCTAGTGTTTGCTTGCTTTCTCTGCTATTACATAGTCCAGGATCCTTTGCTTAGGACATGGTGCAATATTGGGTTGGCCTTCCTACCTCAATTGATATAATCAGAATAATCCCTCCCAGACAGGTCTACAAGACAGCCAGTCTGGACAACACCCCCTTGAGAATCCCTTCCCAGGTGATTCTAGTTTGTGTCAAGTTGACAATTAACACTAACCATCACAGAGACTTACTCTGTAGCCCAGGTTGGCCTGGAACTCACCATGTAGCCCAAGATGGCTTCAAACTCAAGGTAATTCTGCTTCAGACTCTCATCTATTGGAATTACATGTGAGCACCACCAAGTCCGATTTAAATAATAATCCCAACATTCAGGAAGCAGAGACAGGGGGATTTCTGAGTTTGAGGCTAGCCTGGTCTACAGAGAAAATTCTGGGACAGCCAGAACTGTTACAAAGAGAAATCCTGTCTTGAAAAACCAGCCAACCAACCAATCAACCAACCAAACAAATAAACAAGATTTACTAGGCAATTTGGTATTGAAAAGCCTGTTATTCTGAAATGCTACCATGCCTTCAATAGCTATTTGCTGACTGGAATGGCTGCTTTCTAGACACTGCCCACATGGATGGTACAGTCAAGTCCCAGCAGGTACCATCCCTGGGCCCATACAGTTCACAATTGGCCTCTTTGTGTCTCATCCCCCTGCCCAGGTCCACATCTTTATGATTGCCAACATCAACCACCACCGGCCTCAGTTCCTGCAGGATAACTATGAAGTCAGGGTCCCCCAGGACACACTACCTGGGGTTGAACTCCTCCAAGTCCAGGCCACAGATCAAGATAATGGCAAAGGCCTCATCTATACCATCCACAACAGCCAGGACCCTGGAAGTGCCAACCTCTTCCAGCTGGACCCAAGCAGTGGCGTGTTGGTGACAGTGGGGAGATTGGACCTGCACTCCGGACCTTCTCAGCACATTCTGATGGTTATGGTGAGTAAACACAGGAACAGACAAGGACTGGAATCTTAGTTGGTTCCTCGTTGCTGTAATGAAATACCCTGACAAAAGCAGCTTAAGAGAGAAAGTTCCAGAAGGTTCAGTCCTTCATGGCAGAGAAGACATGGCAGCAGACAGGGAAGGGAGGCAGCAGAAGCAGTAGACTGGCTGGTCACATTGCATGTACACTCAGGAAGCAGAGAGTGAACAGGAAGTGAGGCCAGGCTATAAAGCCCCAAGACCCACCCCCAATGACCCACTTCCTCCAACATGCCTTTACCACCTAAAGCTTCCACAACCTCCCAATCTAGGCACCACGTATTCAAACACATTTCGCATTCAAACTACAATGAGCTTGCATGCACGTAGACAGGGTGGTAACATGCTGGCCACCCACTGATGGGCCAGGTATGTAGACATTCATAACATAACCCCTGGGACAGAGGTGCAATATTTCACAGCTGGCCAGAGGGATGCCTGGAGTGAAGATACAGGTAGAGAAGTATGCTGGGAGGAATCTTCTGTCAGCCTCAGCTTTCTCTGGACTCATCCCAAACATCTACAGCAGATCTTTGCCCACTCTGTCATTTTATGGCTGCCCTGTAGATTCATATATTGTCAGATCTGGGAGAGACTCAGAGACACTCCAGCCCAAGACAGAGACAAGAATCAAGCAAGCCTGTAGGATGTAGCATTAAAGGAAGATTCACTGTCTGGGTCATATGCCTATCCATCTGTGACTCTGAGAGTGAGAACCTCCTTGAATTTTGCACCCTACACTCCCCATTTATCCAAGTTCTGACCCTGCCCATTCCTCTTACCTATACCTGCGGCCCACAGGGGAAGAAAAATTTGCTAACTACTACACAGTTATTTTTGAGAAAGCTGGAGTCAGGATTCACCTCCTGTCTCGGGGCCAGGATTCTTGCATGCTAATTTCTCATCCTCTGGGAATATTAATGTACATTGAAGGATTTGCGAAGTCCTACCACCAAGAAAGCCCTTTGGATTCACTTAGCCAGTGCTCCCCAAATCTATACGACCACAGAACGTGTTAACGTGTCAGCATCATAAAGAGCTCCTAGTCTGAGACCTGCTGTGTTTCTGCCTGTTGTGCCTTTCTCCTAAAGTGGAAGTATCCAAAGAAACAGCAAAGACCAACAATCAATAACTGAGACATCTCTAAAAGTATAGACGGGAAAACGATGTCAAGGAATCCACAGAAATTAGGCAGCCTGTTCATTGGCATTCTGTCTCTTTGACCTGACTCTGACCTTACCTCCTTCCATTCTGTTTGTGGCTCACTCTGCTAAACCCTGTGTTAGGTTCGAGACCAAGAGATGCCCATCAAGAGGAACTTTGTGTGGGTGACCATTCACGTGGAAGATGGAAATCTCCACTCACCTCACTTCACTCAGCACCATTACGAGGCAAATGTTCCTGACACCACTGCCCCTGGTACAGAGCTACTGCAGGTCCGAGCCGTGGATGCTGACCGCGGAGCCAATGCTGAAGTCCATTATTCCTTCCTAAAAGGTGAGGGCCAGGCTGTGAGCTTAAGGGATGGGAGAAAGGTCTGGGATAAGGGCCAGCAGTAGAGGCACAACTCTACAGGTTACTCAAGTACCAGCTCTCTAAGCAGTGACAGATGGTCAATCTAGAACATTCCATGTGTCAGTGTTCTTCCAAAAATGGTTAAAAATAGCAAAGGTGCTCTCTAGTTATGGGGAAATTCATGAATAATATGACACAAGTCACCAGTGACCATATAGAATGTGCTTATAGAGACTGTAAATGTGTTAGAATGTAATAACTTCATGCACATGTGTGAGAAGGGAAATGAAAATGCTTCATCAGGTTCATGACATCGTTTTAGGAGTAACCTTTATTTTCTGCTCAAACCACACATTGACTTGGCATCTGTTATATGATTTTCTTTCTCTAAAAACTAGGAATATCACCTTTGTTATAAGGCTGTAAGAATCCAAAGGAAAACGTATATGTGTCATAAATTGTGAAATGTGCAAATGCCAGAGGTTTCACCGTCATTGAGAAGTATCAATTATTTGTTAATGTGGGGCGTACTGTTCTCGCAGAGGATCCAAGTTTGGTTCTACCCACATTGACTTCTCACCTGTAACTCCAGCTAGAGTGAGGGTATCTGACACCCTCTTCTGGATGCAGCGTACACACACACACACACACTAAAAAAAAAAACTTTAAAAAAATCCATGTGATGTGACAAAGTGATAATATTCAGTATCCCACAAATTGCTAGTGATCATTTATAAGATAAAATGCATAATTAGTGACACTTTAATCATTATTTTTCATGATGACATTTCACAGAAGTAAACACTATGGAAGGAGAAAGATAATCAAGACTTACTCACTACCCTCTCAGAGCATAATGTTGGCTGAGTGAATCTTCAAATATCAGAGATTTTTTATACTCCCTTTTTGGGAGAAATTATTACCCACATGACAGAAGACTATTATAAAGAAGAATATAAATTATGATACATTCGTTGTTTATTTTCTGAAATAAACATTATTTGTGGAATATGATCACATACTTTATCTCAATTCATCTCATAGGCATCCCTCATGATGGAGATAATAGTTTCATTTTACAGATAAAGAGTAGTTGTAAGGGGCCGGTGAGACGGCTCAGCGGGTAAGGGTACTTGTCTACAAACAAGATGTCCTGAGTTCACTCCTTGGGACCCACAAGGTGGAAGCACAGAATTGATTGCTACAAGTCATCCTCTGACCTCCACAGCATGTGATGACCTTCAAGTGTCGTGCACATGCAAAATGAATAAATGTAATACAAATTTTAAAATACTAGCTTTAAATAGTCTTTGGATTATAGGAACCACTCATGTTCATTTTTGAAAACACAGGAGATACAGGAATGTATAAAGAATATAAGGTGCATCCCTAAATGCCAACATCCAGAGGTAACTGCAAAAGTACTTCCTGTCCATCTTTTCCGAGCATCTTTGGGAGTGCTGAGGTTATAATGAGTCTATAATTTTGTGCCTTGACTTTTTTTTATCTCAATAGTATAATATGAGAAATAGCTAGAATTATATTTAGATATAGATAGATAGATAGATAGATAGATAGATAGATAGATAGATAGATAGAAGATATAACTTAGGTACTTTTTGTTTTGTTTCATTTTTTGAGACAGGGTCCCATTTAGCCCTGGCTGCTCTTAAACTCACTGTTGTAGCCAAGGATGATCTTGAATTCCTCATCCTTCTGCTTTCATCTCTCAAGTGCTGGGATTACAGGCACGCACCACCATACCTGGCTAACTTAGCTACATTTGATGGGGCTACCTAAACCTGCTGTTGACTCATGTACCCCATAGACACTTACCATCCTGGGAGGAGGATCTGAAGAGTGGAAGAGTCGGCTAGGAGGTTTTATGATGAAGCTCAGCTATTTGGCCATATAAAGCATGTATGATGTAAAGAAAGGGAGCCACCCTGCCTCCATATGGGACCTGTGCTTCTGGTGGTGACCAAGACAAGCCCCCATCACTCTTGCAGGGAGGAATCACATATTTCTGGTTCCCACTCATACTTCCTGAGTAAAATCTGCTACAAGCCTCGGTTGGGTTTGAGAATCCCCAGCCCTTATCTGATACTTGTTTGTTTGTTTGTTTTTTAACCAAAGAAGGAAGATAGGTCTCAGGTCATACACTTTATAGTAAGGAATATCTTTTTTATAGAGTTTAGTATGACTTTTTCAATGACTAGCTTTTATGATAACCCTCTGAGTTACAGCAAAAATGCTTTTCTTTTTTAAAAAAGATCTGTATGAAGTTGCCTTCTAAAAACATGTCAGATCTGGGGTGACTATATCTAAAGGAAAGTATTCATGAAACACTATTATAAAATAATTGACCAATGGCTAAATATTGAAAAGAAATGATCAAGATGATGTGAGACTGGCAAAGATTAGGAGACATGGGTGTGGTGGGAGGCACTGATGCAGAAGCCTCTTGGTCTGCATCTTGGGGCATTTCCTCCCCACTCATCTCCTGAGTCATTCTTCAAGCACGGTGAGAGACTCTCCAATGGGAGGCCATAAAGGGAAGAGTTGCTTTTAAAGCCCCTGTCAGTGTTGGCAGCCTGACTGCATGCTTGCAGATCCACCTCTTAAGTATGTAAGCAGATTTATTAAAAGCTATTCAAGGGATGCCTTTGAATGCTCTACCATACAACTGAAGCTCTTCCTACAAAAGGTGTCAGGGAAATTCAGGGCAAAGCATGTTTTCCTTGCAAAGTGTAAGTCCCCTTTCTTGGCTTCAAAGACATATTGATGGCAGCTTTGGTTTGTAGTTCAAGTTGTATTCCAGAGACTTTCTATCCTTGACACTTCTATTTAGAATGCAACTATGGTGGATGGCATTCAGAACTGTGTAGTGTACATTTACTGTATATATGATATACTAAGTCCAGGGTAACTGAGATGCAGATTTTACCCTGTCCCTGTTTGGTCCCATGGCCTCTTGACTGACCTAAGATGCTTGGCTGGTGTCTCTTGAGAGTGTGGCAAACTTCAATTTGTCCTGTTCTCTTTTTCAGGGAACAGTGAAGGTTTCTTCAATATTGACACCCTCCTAGGCACCATCACAGTAGCCCAGAGACTTGATCATGTCCATCACACTAGGCATACATTAACTGTGAAGGCAGAAGACCAAGGCTCCCCACAGAGGCATGATCTGGCTATGGTGGTCATTCATGTCCACCCTGCAGACAGCAGTGCTCCCATCTTTTCAAAAGAGGAGTATTTCATAGAGATCCCAGAATCAGTCCCTGTTGGCTCCCCGATCCTCCTCATCTCTGCTACAAGCTCCTCTGAAGTCACCTATGAGTTAAGAGAGGGGAACAAGGGTGGTGTGTTCTCCATGAACTCCTATTCTGGCCTCATCTCCATTCAGAAGCGCTTAGACCATGAGAAAATCTCATCGTACCAACTGAAAATCCGAGGCAGAAACATGGCTGGTGCGTTCAGGGATGTGGTGGCACTTGTCTACATCATCGACGAGAACGACAATGCTCCTGCATTCCTAAAGCCAACTTTCGTGGGGCACATCAGCGAGGCAGCTCCTCCGCACAGCATGATCCTGGATGAAGACAACAGCCCCCTAGTGATCCGTGCCTCTGACAGTGACCAGGAAGCTAATTCCTTGTTGGTCTATAAAATCTTGGAACCAGAGGCCTTAAAGTTTTTCAAAATTGACCCCAGCATGGGAACCCTAACTATTACATCAGAGCTGGATTATGAGAACACACCCTTGTTCCAATTCAACATCTATGTTCACGACCAAGGGACACCCATCTTATTTTCACCCAGACCTGCCAAGGTCATCATCCATGTCAGAGACGTGAACGACTCTCCCCCCAGGTTCTCAGAGCAAATATATGAAGAGACAGTTGTGGGACCCATCCACCCTGGCATGGAGCTCCTCACTGTGCAAGCCAAGGATGATGACTCAGAAGTCACCTATAGCATCAAAACTGGCAACACTGATGAAGCTGTTGCCATTCATCCCATCACAGGCCAGATATCTGTGGTTAATCCTGCTATTCTGGGGTTTTCTCGGAAGCTCACCATTAGGGCTTCTGACGGTCTGTATCAAGATACTGCGCTGGTAAAAATATCTGTGACCGAAGTCCTTGACAAAAGCTTACAGTTTGATCAGGATATCTACAGGGCGAGAGTGAAGGAGAATATGCCACATAGGAAGGCACTGGTGATTCTTGGCGTCCGTGGAAACCTTTTGAACGACACCCTTTCCTACTTCCTCTTGAATGGCACAGACTTATTTCACGTGGTCGGGTCAGCAGGTGTGCTGCAAACCAGAGGAGTGACGTTTGATCGGGAGCAGCAGGACACTCATGAAGTGGCAGTGGAAGTGAGGGACAACCGGGTCCCTCAAAGGGTGGCTCAGGCTCTGGTCAGGGTCTCTGTTGAAGATGTCAATGACAATGTCCCTGAGTTTCAGCATCTACCTTATTACACAGTCATCCAAGATGGCACCGAGCCGGGGGATGTCCTCTTTCAAGTATCTGCCACTGATAAGGATTTGGGAGCCAATGGGACAGTCACATATGGGTTTGCAGAAGATTATGCCTATTTCCGGATTGACCCCTATGTTGGGGACATATCACTTAAGAAGCCCTTTGATTATCAAGCTTTGAATAAGTATCACCTCAAAGTCATTGCTCAGGATGCAGGTAGCCCACCCCTCCAAACCGAGGTTGAGGTACATGTCACCGTCAGAAATAAATCCAACCCTCTATTTCAGAGTCCTTACTACAAAGTGAAAGTCCCTGAAAATATCACACTCTATACCCCGATTCTCCACACACAGGCCCGGAGTCCAGAGGGACTGAGGCTCATCTATAACATTGTAGAGGAAGAGCCTTTGATGATGTTTACCACAGACTTTAAAACTGGTGTCCTTATGGTGACAGGACCTCTGGACTATGAGTCTAAGAATAAGCATGTATTCACAGTAAGAGCCACAGACACGGCTCTGGGGTCCTTTTCTGAAGCCACAGTAGAAGTCTTAGTTGAGGACATCAATGATAACCCTCCTACTTTTTCCAAGTTGGTATATACCACTTCAGTTTCTGAGGGCTTACCCGCACAGACCCCCGTGATCCAACTGTTGGCTTCTGACCAAGACTCAGGACAGAATCAAGATGTCTCCTATCAGATTGTAGAGGATGGTTCAGATGTTTCTAAGTTCTTCCAGATCAACGGGAGCACGGGGGAGATGTTCACCATCCAAGAGCTGGACTATGAAACACAACAATACTTTCACGTGAAAGTCAGGGCCATGGATAGAGGTGATCCCCCACTCACTGGTGAAACTCTTGTAGTCGTCAATGTGTCTGACATCAACGACAACCCCCCAGAGTTCAGGGAACCTCAGTATGAAGCCAATGTCAGTGAGCTAGCAACCTGTGGCCATCTGGTTCTAAAAGTTCAAGCCCTTGACCCTGACATCGGGGACACCTCCCGCCTGGAGTATCTGATTCTTTCTGGCAACCAGGATCGACATTTCTCCATCAATAGCTCATCAGGAATCATTTCTATGTTCAACCTTTGCAAAAAGCAGCTGGACTCATCTTACAACTTGAGGGTGGGTGCTTCTGATGGGGTCTTCCAAGCAACTGTGCCGGTTTATATCAACACCACAAATGCCAACAAGTATAGCCCTGAGTTCCAGCAACATGTCTATGAAGCCGAATTAGCTGAGAATGCAAGAGTGGGGACGAAGGTGATTGAGCTGCTAGCCATAGACAAAGACAGTGGTCCCTATGGGACAGTGGATTACACCATCATCAATAAGCTAGCAGGGGAAAGGTTCTTCATAAACCCCAGTGGTCAGATCACCACGCTGCAGAAACTGGACCGGGAAAATTCAACGGAAAGGGTCATTGCTATTAAGGTTATGGCAAGGGATGGAGGGGGGAAAGTGGCCTTCTGCACGGTGAAAATCATCCTCACTGATGAAAACGACAATGCCCCCCAATTCAAAGCATCTGGGTACACCGTGTCCATCCCATCCAATGTCAGCAGAGACTCCCCCGTCATCCAGGTACTGGCTTATGATGCAGATGAAGGTCGAAATGCAGATGTCACCTATTCAGTAGACTCAACAGAGGACCTTGCTGAAGAGATCATTGAAGTCAACCCAACCACTGGTGTGGTCAAGGTGAAGGAGAGCCTGGTGGGGCTGGAAAATAGGGCTGTTGACTTTAACATCAAAGCCCAGGATGGTGGTCCTCCTCACTGGGACTCTCTGGTACCAGTACGACTGCAAGTGGTTCCTAATGAAGTACCTTTGCCCAAGTTTTCTGAACCTCTGTATACTTTCTCTGCATCTGAAGACCTTCCAGAAGGTACTGAAATTGGGTCTGTGAAAGCAGTAGCGGCTCAAGATCCAGTCATCTACAGTCTGGTTCAGGGTACCACTCCAGAGAGCAACAGGGATGGTGTCTTTTCCTTGGATCAAGATACAGGAGTCCTGAAGGTAAGGAAGGCCATGGACCACGAGTCCACTAAATGGTACCAGATTGACCTGATGGCACATTGCCCTCATGAAGATACTGACTTGGTATCACTGGTCTCTGTCAATATTCAAGTGGAAGATGTCAATGACAATAGGCCTGTATTCGAGGCTGATCCATATAAGGCTTTCCTCACTGAGAATATGCCGGGAGGGACCACAGTCATTCAGGTGACGGCCAACGACCAGGACACTGGGAGTGATGGACAGGTGAGCTACAGACTGTCAGTGGAGCCTGGTAGCAACATCCATGAACTCTTTGCTGTTGATAGTGAGAGTGGCTGGATCACCACACTCCAGGAACTTGACTGTGAGACCCAACAGACTTATCGTTTCTATGTGGTGGCCTTTGACCATGGACAGACCATCCAGCTGTCTTCTCGGGCCTTGGTTGAGGTATCCATCACAGATGAGAATGACAACCCCCCTCGGTTTGCTTCTGAAGACTATAGAGGCTCTGTGGTAGAGAACAGTGAGTCTGGTGAACTTGTGGCCACTCTGAAGACTTTGGATGCTGACATCTCTGAGCAGAACAGGCAGGTCACCTGCTACATCACAGGTAAGGATGCCTCTCATGGGTTGGAGGCATTACGATACATGAGAAAGCCCAGTAGGAGGCACTCTGAGATGAAGGTGACACTTTTTAGCCACTTGTTCCCCTAGGATCTCAGTGGTCCCATTCGGAGACTTGGCATGTCTGTTCTCACTCACCTTGCAGGGATACTGGAAAAACCCAACTGGGGGAAACTCCTAAAGTCACCTTTAAGTTAGAAGTACTTCGCAGAGAGATGGTCATCATTCCTTTAGGTGAGGAGATGGGATCAAAGGATCATGCTATACCTACCTGTCCTAGTCATTATTCTATTCCTGTGAAGAGACACCATGACCAAGGCAATTTCTATAAAAGAACACATTTAATTGGGGGCTGGCTTGCAGTTTTAGAGGGCTAAATCCATGATCATCATGGAGGGAAGCAGACAGGCACGGCACTGAAGCAGTAACTGTGAGCTTTGCATCCTATTCTGCAGGTATCAGGCAAAGGGAGACTGGGCCTGGTGTGGGCTATTGAAAACTCAAAGCCCACCCCCAGTGACATACCACTTGCCACAAAGCCATGCCTCCTAATCCTTTCCAAACATTCCTACTCCCTGACTAAGCATCCAAGTACATGAGCCTGTGGGGCCAGTCTCATTGAAACTACCTCATTACTGTTGGGTGTCTTCTGAGGGTGCTGAACAGTTGTGACTCATAAAAATTCTGGCAACTGCCTGTCTTCATGGAATTGTGTCATGCCAAGGACAAGTTTGAGAGAGGGTTTTCACCAAGAGTGTATTAGTCACATCTCTCATTGCTATGACAAACATATGTGATCAAAGCAACGGGAGTAAGGAAAGACTTATTTGGCTCGTGGCTTAAAAGGATGTAATCCACGGTGGGAGCAGGAGGATGTGACAGCAGGCATGTGAGGCAGCTGGTCACACTGCATCCAGAAAGACGGATGTTGGTACTCCACTTGCTTTCATTTTTTTGCTCAATCCAGGCCCCCAGGCCATGGGCTGGTGCTTCACACATCCAGGGTGGGTTTTCCCTCTCCAGTTAGACCTCTCTGGAAATGCTCTCACAGATACACACAGAGGGACATTCACTGGGTGACTCTAAATCCAGCCAATATGAAAATGGAGATGAACTGTCACACAGAATGTCCTTTTCTTCTCATTCCCAGCACCATGTCCCTCGGTTCCATAAACACAGTTCATTCTGCCAATACAGCTGTTCAGGGGAGCATTGATGAGTCTGACATTCTAACCAAGAATCCCAGACTCCCTGAGACAGGGTCAGAACCACTTGAAATAGTCAGGCCAGAAAAAAAAAAAAGTTACAATCTTGTGACGTCAGACACGTGACAATACCAAAGTCTTAAAACCCCAGAGTAAGGAGAATAATAGAGGATGACAGTCAGCTCTTATAAGAGCAGAATCATGGGGAAATCTTAGAATCTAAGGGAGTCTCCATCTTTCCACACCCTTGTTGGGAGATGGTTGTATGCCCTCCACTTAGTGTGTGCCTTTAGCTGAGTAGTAAACCTGAGAGCTGGCATCACTGAACTCTTCCCTCCATCAGCTGCAGCATCGCAGCAGAGTCCAGACATTTCTTGTACTGATTGAAATTTGCTCCCTCTGACTTCTCTCAGAGATTTCCAGATCACAAGAAATAGACGCCTCGTTCCCCCTACCAACCACGTTTGTACTGGTGCTTCTTGTAGAAATCATCTCACTTCACAGGGGATCTTTAAAGTTGGGAGAGACTTTCTAACTTTGCAAAACAGACCCAGTATAGAATTGTGGGTCCCTGGTTCAGAGACAAAAATTCTGCCTTCCCCAGCAATCCTAAAAGAAGAGTCAGGCCGGGCGGTGGTGGCGCACGCCTTTAATCCCAGCACTCGGGAGGCAGAGCCAGGCGGATCTCTGTGAGTTCAAGACCAGCCTGGTCTCCAAAGCGAGTTCCAGGAAAGGCGCAAAGCTACACAGAGAAACCCTGTCTCGAAAAAACCAAAAAAGAAGAAGAGTCAGGGGTGCAGCCATCTAGGACATGGAGCCCAGTTCATTCCTGTTCTTGGTTCCTGATAGCTGCACCCCTCCTTTTTAGAGGGAGACCCCCTGGGTCAGTTTGGCATCAGTCAAGTTGGGGATGAATGGAGGATCTCCTCAGAGAAGACTCTGGACCGAGAGCACATAGCCAAGTATCTACTCAGAATCACAGCGTCAGATGGCAAGTTCCAGACTTCGGTCCCTGTGGAGGTCTTTGTCCTGGACATCAATGATAACAGCCCGCAGTGCTCACAGGTGAGCTCTAGGAGTGTTGTCATGGGAGGTGGAGGCAAGGAAGGTCAGGAGAAGGTAGAAAAATAGAGACAAAGCCTTGCTGGCAGTGCAGTGCAACACCTTTAATCCCAGCACTCGGGAGGCAGAAGCAGGTGGATCTCTATGAGTTCAATGCCAGCCTGGTCTACAGAGTGAGTTCCAGGACAGCCAAGACTATGCAGTGAAGACCTGTCTTGAACGTCCCCCCCACACACACACGGGGGACAAGCCTGCATTGGCCATCCCTGTCATCCCTGTCCATGCCTACCTTGGCATCTTCTGAGCAGACCTTAGACTGGTGTCCTTGGACAGGAACCATTTGGGGCACCTCTTGCTCCTAACCTTAACAATACAACAAACTCTTCAGGAATCGTGGTGCATATCAGTCTCTTTATACATCATACAAAAGCAACTTCTCTGCAACACAAACCCAAAGATAGAGTGAGAGAGAATACATCTTCCTGATGCCAAGCATGACAACCGGAGTTTGATCCCCAAGACCTATATGGTGCAAGGAAAGAACCAACTCTTGAATTCTGACCTCTACACAGAAGCTATGGCACACACATGAATACACACATGTATGCACATGTAAATAAATGCAATGCAATAGTCAGAGAGTTTTCCCTTTAAATCTATTTTTTTAAACAATAACTAATTTTTAACTTTCAAGGGAATTTCCCAAACTGTAAACATTTTAACTTTATAACATCTCAACTTAGAATGATTTATGTTTACCGAAAATCTAGCCAGTCATGGTAGACACACGAGTGCATACTTATACATACAGATACACTTCTGCACAGTGGGCCAGCTACAACCCCACCACACACAGGCAAATACCTGTACAAATGTACTCATGAACACATAAGCACACACCTACATAGCTGCCACATTCGCTCACCATGTCCACAAAGGTGCACATACGTATTTCACGCAGCTGTACGCGTGTATGTACTTGCCTATGAGCACACTTCAATTTACTTGCACACGCAAATGCACATTAATTGCTGTGCAGCAGATGTGAGTACATGCGCCCTGTCACTCTTCCTTCTTCCTCTCTTCTGTCACATAAAACACAGCAGAAGTGAGCCCAGGACATTTGTAAGGAGAGATTCCAGATGAGCACATGTTGAGTGGTCTCAAAAACACAGCTTCTTTCTTGGGGAGAAAGGTGGCCATTTTTTTTTCTCTTTCTCATTTGATCATGCTTATTACCCCCACCCCTCTTCTCCTGTGTTAGAAGAGGCTAGGATCAGGCACAGCCTAGCCTTTCTCAGGCAGCCCATGACATCATCAAAGTCAGGGAAGAAAGGGTTGAACACTGGTCCCACACAGTTCAGTTGGGCATGATGTGTCCACTCAGAGAACACCCTGAGCCCATGCTTGCTTGTACCCCACATGGTGCAAATAGGATGTCAAAGGGACACCAAGGTCTCAGGGCCCCAGCTGTTTTTCAGGACCCAGCCACTGTCTGCCCGGCAGGGGAGGGAGGGAAGGGCAAGGGAGTGGTCTGTCCTGGGAATATGAGCAGGGAGGTGAGCTTGGCAGCCTGGACTCACGACAGAGGCAGGGATGAAGGTTGGCAGGGTTTGATTTGGGACTCTGTATTATCTGCTGTCAGACCTTCCTCAGCCATCCCTCCTCTCCAATGGCCCCTCCAAGTGGGCTGTGGTAGGTCCTTCTAGCCCTGGGCATTGACTTCCCAATGGCCGCTTGTAGGCCATATTCTGACTTATTCTCTGTCACTCCTCTTCTGACTTGGTGTGTGTGTGTATGTGTGTGTGTGTGTGTGTGTGTGTGTGTGTGTGTGTGTGTGTGTGCCAGAGATCAAGAATGGCGGGTGTCTTTCCTCAGAGACAGGGTCTCTCGGTGAACCTGAAGTTCATTGGTTCAGCTAAGCTGGGTGATCAGCCACCCTCAGGGATCCACCTACCTCCAACACCCCTCCCCAGTGCTAAGGGTGCTGCAGGAGCGCCGCTTCCCACTTTTTATGTGGGTTCTCAGGATCCAACTCAGATTTGTATGTTTTTGTGACGGGCGCTTTACCGCTGAGCCGTCCCCTCAGCTCTCTCTTCCAGCTTTAAAAATAATTATTTTATTCATTATTATTGTGTTTGTGTGTATGATGCCGGGGTGGGGGAGGTTTTGGGAGGATATTCACATGGAGGCCAGAAGACAACTCTGTGGGGTCAGTTTTCTCCTTTCACCTTCCTATGGGATCCAGGGACAAAACTCGGGTTTTAGGATTGTATAGCAAGCATATTTCCTCACCGAGCCATCTCGTCAGGCCTCTGGCCTTTAATCTCCGTTTTCTTTAAATGTCTCTTTAAAACAAATGAACAAACCAGGGAGTCATAGAGCCCAGGCTGGCCTTAAATCCGCTATGAAGCCAAAAATGAACTTGAACTCCTGATCCTCCGACCTCTGCTTTCTCAGTACTGGGATTACACGATGACCCATCCCGCCCGATGTCTCTATCTCACCCCACCTCGCTTTCCCTCTTTGCTCCCTTCTCTGACTCCTGTCTTGGTCTGTTTTCACTTTCTCTGCCCACCCACTTCTCTCACTCCCCCACTTCTGGATCTAAGCGCCATTTGCCTCCGACCCCTCACGCTCACCTGTCTGTCTTCAGCTTCTCTACACCGGCAGGGTCCGTGAGGACGTCACTCCTGGACACTTCATCTTGAAAGTTTCTGCCGTAGATGTGGACATGGACACCAATGCTCAGATCACATACTCTCTGCATGGACCGGGGGCCCAGGAATTCAAGCTGGACCCTCACACAGGTAAGTCTCTGAGATGTGGAATGAAGCCAAGACCCCGTGGGCAGGGCCATGGTGGGCTCTTTCCCGAAGCAGGAATTCCACCCACCGGCAGACACCAGCAGCTGGGGACATAAGAAAAGGATGAGTGAGTTCAGACCCAGCGCTTTATAACCCAGAGGGAAAGATGAGTTAGGAGCGATGCCAGTCGGGTATGATGGTTCACACCTGTAACCTCAGTGAGGTGTAGTGAAACTTTAAGCCTAGCCTGGGTTATATAGTGAGTTCAAGACGAGCCTGGGCTATGGTATGAGACCTGTCCCCGGACATACGAACCGGAAAAGAGGAGGAGGCTGACGGAGGGGAGACAGCAATGTTGACAGAAGTTGACTTAGGCTGAGGAGCCAGGTTAAGGAAAACCTTTTTGAGGAAATGCCATTTTATGTGAGCTTGACCATGCACAGGAGTTAGTCAAGCATATGGTTGGAAGGCAGAGATGGAGGATGTCATCGGGGTCTTATTTGAGGATGAGGACACATGTCCGACTGTGCACAGAGAGTAGAGGGAGACAGACAATGCCCCAAAGACAGATGGGCGGATGCCCTTAGGAACCAATGGAGGATTTAGACTAGTAACTGCCAAAGTCGAGGGGGCAACAAACCGGGATCCCGGCTCCCAGGACTTCAGTAAACACTACAAGCAGCAAAGCTCCTGAAAGCCTGGCCCGGGCTAAGGAAGAACTCTGTGAAGGGGGATGTGTTGTCATATGACCAGTTAGGGACAAAGCAGAGAAAGTGGAGGAGTTGCAGGGTGAATCTTGAGTAGCCAAGCCGAGGCTAAACTGTGGAGGACTGCTGGAGAGATGGGTAGGGAAGGGCAATACCCCCAGGTAAGACCCTGTCCTGCTGTTGTGGGAAACAGGTGGCCGGTGGCAGCCAGGCACAGGGCCAGCTGCCGACCCTTGGCTTGAATCCATAGCTCCAAAGATGAATCAGACATTCCTGAGCAGGGAGGGGTAGGTGGTGGTGGTGGCAGACAGAGAGGTGTCTCAGGAAGCCGACTGGGTGGGTCAGAGACCACATTGTCCTTCCTGACCCCGGTCCAGCACGTAAAGTGATTTGGGAAGCTTGTCTTCTGCTGCTGTTTGCTCAGCTGCTGGACTGCCCATGAGGACTTAAAAGAAAAACCAATTGGGCGGGTTTTTTCAGAATATGAAAATGATGCATGCTCAGTTACAAATTAAAAACCACCTCAGGTATCCTGCGGGATCCTGCAGGAGCCAGAAAACCGACACAATAAGCCCTCACCAAAGCCCACTGTGTGTATCCAACCAGCCTGCCTTCCCATGTGCCTCCCAAATCTCTCTGGAATCATCCCTCTGATGTGTAATTTGCTTTTCTCCCCTTAGTGATAGCTTGCAGGTGTTTGCAAGGAAGAATGTCAAGTTGTCTTCAGTGGTTCCTGATTGTACAATACATCTGTTTCATTTCTGTTGCTGTGATAAAATACCCCAACCCAAAGAAACTTACGGGAGGAAGGGTACATTATTTCAGCCCACAGTTCCATATTACAGCCCATGGTTGTGGGATATCAAGGCAAGGACTTCAAAGAGCTAGTCACGGCACAGTCACAGTCACGAGCAAAGAGAAATGAGTGCATACATGCTCATTGGTGCTCAGCCGGCTTTTCCTACTTTCGTACAAAGTTCAGGACCCCTTGCCTAGGGAATGGTGCCTCCCATAGTAGGCTGCATCTTTCCACAGCAGTTAACTTAAGACAATCCCCTACAGACATGCCCATAGGTAAACCCTTTGTGGACAGCCCCTCATAGAGACTGTCTTCTCAGGTGATTCCAAGTTGTATCAAACTGACAATTAAAACTAACTATCACATATTACTTTACCATATGACTAAACCATAACATAGTAACCAATTTCTACTTGAAAAGCATATAGGGTGATTTAAATATGCCACTATTATAAACAATACCTCAGAGAACATCTTTATACAGGTATTCATAACTGTCCTGGAATTCACTATGTAGACCAGGCTGGCCTCTAACTCACAGAGATCTGCCTGCCTCTGGGATTAAATGCATGTGCCACCATATCCACATATACATCATGTATTTTTATCATTGAGTTAATTATTCTGTGATATATATATATATATTTGAATGAATATATACACATATATATATTCATTCCAACAAGAGAAATTTTGTTTTTGTTTCTCAAGACAGGGCTTCTCTATGTAGCCCCGGCTGTCCTGCCTCTTGAATGCTGGGACTAAAAGCATGTACTACCACACCCAGCACAAATGAAATTTTGGGCCAAATTTTATATATTAGAACATTTTCTATTATATAAGTTGCCTAAATGGCCTCTAAAAATCTGTCTATTCGTATCTTATTGATGGTGACCTCAGGTTAGTGATGATGGTCGTGAAGTGTTGCGGGAGAATTAGAAAAGTAAATGGTATTAGGGTTCCTTCCCTGACAGCATGTCCAGAGACCAGCCTCTCTCTGCTCTAATAGAACCTGTGGCTAGGACTGTCACTGTAACTCACCAGAGAGCATGTGTGTCTTCTAGAGGAACATCAACATCTGTCATTTCTCCTGGCAGGGGAGCTGACCACACTCACAGCCCTGGACCGGGAAAGGAGGGACATATACAACCTTGTTGCTAAGGCAACAGATGGAGGGGGCCAATCATGCCAGGCAGATGTGATAATCCACATTGAGGATGTGAATGACAATGCCCCAAGGTTCTTCCCCAGCCACTGCACTGTGGCTGTCTTCGACAACACCACAGTTAAGACCCCCGTGGCTGTGGTCTTTGCCCGGGATCCTGACCAGGGTGAGTACGTGATGGACTGGTGACCACCTGCACTATCGAGCCATGAGGTTCATCTGGGGTGACGCATTGTCTCTGCGTCCTCTGGAATGGGCGTAGACTAAGACTCCTTGATGAGTCTGTGGATACTCCAGGATGGCAAAGATCTGTAGAGAGCTACACCCATGAAGCTGTGACAAATGGCTTTAGTGGTGTCTGAGACAGGCACAAAGAATTACAGATTGTTTCCCCTTTGCCCCTTAGACCCTCAGAACCTACATGTTGCCACTGATGTCCAGTCTTTTCTCAAGGTCATTTTGAATACAGTTCATCAGAAATCTACAAGTCAATTACTCAATTCATTAATTTATATAAGAAAGAAACTTCTGGCCCCTAAGTCCATTATGCTTATTAAAATCCTCTCATCAAATTTTAGACTGTAAATTTGAACCATTTACACTATTTTTCTTGATGTTAGGTACTGGGGTTTGAACCTGGCAGGTTAAGCAAGCTGCCTACCACTGTATCAGTTCCTTTTCTGCTGCTATGATAAAAGTTCCTGACGAAAGCAGCTGAAGGAAACGAGAGCTGATTTTGCTGATGGTTTGAGAAGGGATAGGTCCACTCTGTCAGTAGGACATGAGATGGCTTGTCACACAGTGTCCACATTCAGGAAGCAGAGAGTAGACAGGAAGTAGGGCCAATCTAGCCTCTAAAGCCTCAAGGCCCACCTCCAATGACCTACTTCCTCTAGTGAACTCTACCTCCTAAAGGTTCTTCCATGTTTCAAAACAGCTCCACATGGGGTACCAAGTGTTCAGACACATGAATGTATGGGAGCACATTTCACATTCAAACCACAGCCACTGAGATATACCCTCAGCCCCAATAGTCTACATTTTTATTTCAATAACATTGTTCCTTTGTCATGTGATATTTGCAAGGTCCTGTAGTCTGGTTTCAGTTGATGTGATTGACTACCATGGACTAGGTGACTAGTGAGGAACTGATAAGGTTCAGGGCTGGAGAGATGCTTGTAATCCCAGTGCTGGGAAGAGGGAGACAGGAGGATCTTTGGGGTTTGCTGGGCAGCTGGTCTAGCTGAATCAGTGAGCCCCACACCAATGGGAGACACTGTCTCAGAAAAACAATATGGATGGTTCCTGAGAAATTACACATTAGATTGACTTCTAGCCTCAACATGCACACGCAGGCATGCACACCTGCACACACAGAAATATGTACACACCAAAAAGAAAATACAAGTTTATCTGGCTTACAGTTACAGAGTTTGGGAAGTCCAAGAATGTGGTACCAGCATCTGGGAAGGGCTTCCAGTAGTATGACAGTACAATGGAAGGCATTGCAGGGAGACCAGGGACAACTATGGTGTCTTGGCCCGGTCTTCTGCTTCTTATGAAGCCACTAATGCCATCCTGGTAGCTCCACCTTCGTGACCTCATCTAGTCTCAGTGACCTCCAGACATCATCCACACATGAATTACGGGTTGAGTTTTCAATACATGAATCGTGAAGGTCACATTCAAACCAAGGCACACAGTGACTTAGATCCATCATGGTGTGTTTGCCCCATATTGTGCCAACTATAGCATCTGCCGTCCTGAAACATCCTAATTTGGTCCATTTTCCTAAGTCAAATTCTTTCATTGATAATCTGGGTAGGCTAAAACATGTCCTAAGGGTCAAAGCAGCCAGATTAAGATGATGATGATGATGATGGTGATGGTGATGGTGATGGTGATGATGATGGTGATGGTGATGATGATGGTGATGATAGTGATGATGGTGATGATGGTGATGATGATGGTGATGATGGTGATGATGATGATAGTGATGGTGATGATGATGGTGATGATGATGATGGTGATGATAATAAAAATGGAATCATACTCCACCAGCAATGTAAATTGAACATCTAGATTTCAGTTTGGCATTGCAGGAGGCAAGATTTTGAAGAAATACTGTGAAATACAGTTCAAGGGAGGGTGAATTATCTATCCAAAGACAGAGAAGCTGGAGCTGGGAAACCTTCACACATGTTCATGATGTGGGTGCATATGTATGTGTGGGTACGTGTGCACATGTGTGCATGTATGTGTAGAGGCCAGAAGTCAATGTCAGGCATCATTCCTTCGGTGCCATCCACTTTGCTTTTTGGGACAGCGTCCCTTCCTGGTATGGAGTTAGACCATTAGACTAGGGTGGCTCTCCCACAAGCCCCAGAGATCTGTCAGTCTCTTCCTCCCTGGTGCTAGGATTAAAAGCATGCACTACCATGCCTTGCATTTTGCATGCATTCTGGGGATCACACTCAGGTCCTCATGCTAGGGTGACAAGCACTTTGTCAAACAAGTCATCTATCCAGCTTTGTTTTCTTAACTTTTTATTAACTACAAGCTCACAGGAAGTTGCCAACTAGTTTGTGAATAAGCCCGTCATCCTCCCAAGAATTTTTTGTGAGGGCTTGGAGTGACTGACAGAGATTCTCACTCTTGACATGCCCTGGGCACATCAGCTTTTATGAGGCTCTCCCAAGCCCTGCTCTTGGGTGTCCTCAGTGTGACTCTCACCCCTGGTCTCTACAGGTGCCAACGCCCAGGTGGTGTACTCGCTGACAGACTCTGCTGATGGCCACTTCTCCATTGATGCCACCTCAGGGGTGATTCGTCTGGAGAAACCTTTGCAGGCCAGATCAAATTCAGCTCTGGAGCTTACAGTCCGTGCCTCAGACCTAGGCATCCCAATACCACTGTCCGCCTTGGGCACTGTCACAGTCTCTGTAGTGGGCCTGGAGGACTACCTTCCCATCTTCCTGAATGCGGAGCACAACACACAGGTGCCTGAGGATGCTCCAATAGGCACGGAGGTACTACAGCTGGCCACCCTCACACGCCCAGGCTCAGAGAAGACTGGTTACCGCATCACGGGTGGGAATGAACAGGGGAAGTTCCGGCTGGATGTTCACACAGGTGAGATGGGCAGGAGCCAGCTCAGCCCTTCATTCGTGGGGTATATTAGTTTTTCATGTACAGGGAGCATCCGTCCACACAGCCTCCCCAACCCCTGCAGCTGGCATCCTTTGATTATTTATACACTGTCAACATTTCTTCATAATACACTGTCAACATTTCTTCATAGACCCACAATCTGGGCCCTTTCCCCATGTGGGCCTAGCTTACCTGAGAGGGTCATTATTCCCGCATATCTTCACCTAGAATTCTGTCCAGGATCCTCAGTGATCCACTCATCCCAGTTGGTGACTTCCTGGTCTCAGCACAGCCCAAGAGGCTTGGTATGCCTCCCTCCTTCCCTGAATCAAACACTTGCTGAAATTCAGCGTTCAAGTAGTGTGGGACTCACTGCCTATCTTAAAACCACGCTGTATGTGCAGCCAAATTCCTGACACCCCTGAGTTTTCCATTATGATCATGAGAAAAGACAGAATATGGAAACCATCTCTTTTTTCTCCTCCTAGCTATGCAGTCTGAGTCAAACCCACGGGGACCCATGGAAGGATCTCACTGCATGCCGTGCAGACTCCTCCCAGGCACCCCAATGCACAGGAGCTAGCCCCCAACCCCTCCAAACTCTGCCTCATGGTCCCAGCTGCCTTACCTCCATCACTTTTCTCGCCTCAGGAATCCTGTATGTCAACGGCAGCCTGGACTTTGAGACGAGTCCCAAGTACTTCCTGTCCATTGAATGCAGCCGGAAGAGCTCTTCTTCCCTCAGCGATGTGACCACCATCGTGGTGAACGTCACCGATATTAATGAACACCACCCCAGATTCACCCATGACCTGTACACTGTGAGGGTCTTAGAGAATGCTGTTGTGGGCGACACCATCTTGACAGTAAGGAACCCCAGCTTCACTCTTTGTGGGGTGTGGGCTCTGGGGTGGCTCTTGCCTCACTCCCCAAAAGGTCTCCAATCATCGTAAACATAGATTGGCTTATCAAGCTGATGCTCTATACTACATGACTTGTGACTCCTCAGTAAAATGGTGCCACATGTAAGTGTCAGAGTGATGTGGTGAGGACACAGGATTGGCACTATTCAATACAGGAGCAAAAAGAGGTTGACCTCAGAGGTCTGCCAATGCCTATGACAGGGAGTGACATGGAGAGCCAGTGGGTGGGAGGTAGGGACAGAGGGCGTACCAATTATACTTTTTTGCATTTAAATACACATGTGTGCCCTCCTTCCATGAAGCGTGCTCATATTTAGTTCTTCAGGACTCCTCTCCATCTTCCTTCTGGTCTCTGCTTCTGCCTCCATACACATCCTGTGCCCCAAAGGCACATCAAGATTTGCCTTCCTGAACACACCTTCACACTTACTTGCCTGTACCATTTCCTCTGCCTGGAGTGTTCTTTCTTTCTTTTGTTTGTTTGTTTGTTTGTTTGTTTTGATTTTTTGAGACAGGGTTTCTCTGTGTAGCTTTGCACCTTTCCTGGAACTCGCTTTGTAGACCAGGCTGGCCTCGAACTCACAGAGATTCGCCTGCCTCTGCCTCCCAAGTGCTAGGATTAAAGGCATGCGCCACCACCACCCGGCGCCTGGAGTGTTCTTTCTATGACCAGACCTTCCTTATCCTTCAAAGCTCCCTGAATCCTCTTATAACCTTCCTGGATATCACTCCGATCTGTACTCCCATGGGAACCACCATGATTAGACTCACCCATAACATCAGACACAACACTTTCTAAGGGTGAATCATTTTACATGGTCCTCACATCCTAGCCTCCTGGGACCAACCCTGGTGTACCCTGTCACTGTGAGAGAATGGGTAAATAAGTGAATCCATGGCGTGCTGAGATCACAAGAGATTCTCTTGGAGGGGGGACTACCAACTCAGTGAGTGGCAGCTGTTGGGATATGAACATAACCTTCACTCTCAGGGCTGAGACTCCTTTCTGTTCACTCTTGTGCCTGCATTCACAATCTCCTCTTTGCTGCAGGTATCAGCATCTGATGATGATGGACCTGTAAACAGTGCCATTACCTACAGCCTGGTAGGAGGGAACCAGCTTGGACACTTCACCATCAACCCCAAGAAGGGGAAGCTTCAGGTGGCCAAGGCGCTGGACTGGGAACAGGTGAGCCATGTCCAGGCTGAACAGAAGTATGGCCCTATGGTAGGTCCAGAGGGTAAAGGCAAACACACCCCATCCCGATATCCAGGATGAATCCTCTGTGAACTCTGAGGCAAGAGGCAGGCTGACAAGGGATAGATCCAGTGACAGCTACCTTGGACTGATATCCGTTACTGGCCTCGGGCCCTTTGCCGGATGCCTTGGGTGCATCTCACCACCTGATGCCCACAGACATCCTAGGAAGTAGGCTCTGACTTTGCCCTCTCCCCCAGCTCAGTCCCCTTCCCAAGGTCTCATCGTGAGGAGCTGCTGGGTTGCAAATCACTCTCTTTCTATCTGATTCTGACACCTGAATGCCAGTGCTGTGGGTAGGCCATGGGAGTAGGCAATACATCAAGAGGCAGACACCGGGGCTTTATCTCTAATTCCCCGCTGTGCCTCTTGCCACAGACACCCAGCTACTCCCTGAGGCTCCGAGCCACAGACAGTGGGCAGCCCCCATTGCATGAGGACACCGAGGTGGCTGTTGAGGTGGTTGATGTCAATGACAATCCTCCCAGATTCTTCCAGCTCAACTATAGCACCGCTGTCCAGGTAAGGACACCCTGAGCCCACCCTCCTCATGTGTCCCTCTCCAGGGGAGGAGCTTCTCGGGGTATCAGCCCATCCAACCAGCTGTGATTTTTTTTCCTCTGCTGTCCCTAAAGGCAACACAGGGAACCAAAGGGGGGCTGTGCGTTATGGGATTGAAAAGAAACAGGCCCCTTGTTAGGTTTTTACAGGACCGTTACCCTGTCCTATTTGGGGTTCACCACGGCCACTGAAGTAGGCAGTGCCCACCTCAGAGATTTCAGACATGAAGGTGCATGGGGGGAGAAAGGTGACATACTGCATGTTAACTCTCATATGTGAATCTAGCTTCAAATATGTACTTATACGTAGATGTGCATACATATATACTTACACACATATAATGAAAACAAAAAGGAGGCTATTTGGGGAGGAGGAAGACCAGTGAGATGGGGAAGGAAGGACTAGAAGGATAGTGAGGAGGTGTGTAAAAATAAGGTAAAATTATATGTGTGTGTGCCTACCCACGTGTGTGTGTGTGTGTGTGTGTGTGTGTGTGTGTGTATATAACGTCAAATGAAACCCATTATTTTGTATTCTAACTATAAAATTAGTGATTAAAAGATGGAAGTGCCACCGCCATGCACCCATGGACTCTAAGAACTATCAATCTGTCAGCTGTGGGGTCAGGCAATGGTCTCCCTCCTCTGTAGGATAAGGGTTTGACCTTCAGTGTCTACGACCCCTTCTAAGACCTGGTGCTGTCCTCACGGACACCGAGGGAGGACTACCAGGCCAGCTTTCAGCCTGGGCCCAGTCTATGGGCCGAGGGGTGAGGACTGGTCCCTGGAAAATGGGACCGCAAAGGAGGGATCTGAGGGGCTGTGGCTCACACCGCTCTCTGGCTTCTTGTCATTCTCGGTCACAGGAGAACTCCCCCATTGGCATCAAAGTCCTGCAGCTGATCCTGGACGATCCTGACTCCCCACAGAACGGGCCCCCCTACTCCTTCCGCATCACTGAGGGGAACACTGGGTCTGTGTTCCGGGTGACTCCGGATGGCTGGCTGGTGACTGCAGCGGGCCTGAGCAGGAGGGTCCAGGAGTGGTATCAGCTTCACATCGAGGTGAGTGCTGTGTTGAATCCGAGCTGGTACGTGCGGTGTGTGGGTGTGTGACAGCTTTGAAGACAGGACGCCTTCTGGTAGACACACTGGTGGTGCTTCTGCTGTGAGGAAAAAGTGTGTGGAGTGTGTATGAACCTGGCAGTGGGCTAGGGACTTCACACTGAGCTCTACATGAATCCTTATCTCATCTTTGTGTTTGAGAGCGCATGCATGTGTGTGTGCATGCGTGTGTGTGTGTGTGTGTGTGTGTGTGTATCTGAATCTGTGTGCATTTGTGTGTCTGTATGTGCATGTGTAGATATGTCTGTATGCATGTGTGTGTATGTGTGTACATGTGCTTAACTATCCACGTGTGTACATGCATTTGGAGACCCGAGGACAACCTTAGCATGGAATGTGGAGGGGATGGCTCCTTTTCTTGTGGGCTTTCTGTTTTGAATATGAAGATAAACAGTGACATGATAAAGAGGGGAGTCACACCTTATGACTAAAGATAAGTAAACAAGGTAATGAGAGACTCAAGGTAGGGCACACACGTGTCTGTCACACAGGTGACATCTGAGTGGAGACCTGGGAGGGCCTGAAGGACAGTGGGAAGAGTAAGATGGGCAAGGAGTTGAGGTGGATAAGCATTTGAAGTGATCTGTGATCAAAAAATAGGAAGTGATGTCAGGGAAGAAACTGGAGCATAGATGAGGCTGGCCAGTCACAGTGAGGCAGGAGGATTGTTCATTTTGTGGGTGACTGACAGCTGGGGTCCAAACTGTGAGAGTCTGATTGGCAGAAATGCTACCTAGTTCAATTGGTGACTATAACAGAATGCTATGGACTGGACAGGATAAAGGTCAGACCTTTCATCATCCTGGGGGCTGAAGGCCAAGATCAGGGTGAAGCTGTGGGCAGACCCTGGTGAGGGATCTCTTCCTAACCTGGCAGAAAGACAATAGGCAGGTGCCAACTGCTTCTAAGGGCACTGATGTCCCTTCAGCCAAAGTAGTGTCACATCCCGGTAACCCCAGTACTTGGGGAACTGAGGCAGGAGGATTATAAGTGTGAGACCAATCTGGGCTACAAATTGAGTTCCAGAGCAGTCTGGGCTACATGTCTAGACCATGTTTTAAAACAAAGCAAAGGAGTTGTACACACCTGTAATTCCAAGACTTGGAAGGCTGAGACAGGAGGATTGTAAGTTCTGAGGCCAACCTGAGCTATATATAGTCATATCTTGTCTTGTGAAATAAAAAAGTTTTTTTAAAGGCACTAATCATCTTCACAAAGGGCCCATGGGTATGCTCTTGTGTCCCAAAGGCTCTACTTACAAACAATGGGGATTGTATTTTACCATTTGAATTTTGAATGCACAGAAACACTAAGCGTTGGTGACCAGTTGATCCACAGTAGAGAACACTCTAAGCTAGCCTTGGCAAGCCAGGTTGAACAGTCACCCTAAATTTTTTTGACATTTATTTATATATTGGTTTAGATCCCCTGGAACTGGAGTTGCAAGCGGTTATAAGCCTCCCATTGTGGGTGCTGAGAACAAAGCTTGGGTTCTCCACAGGAGCAGCGAGCCATCTTAAGCCCTGAGTTGTCTCTTCAGCTTCCTGGTTAAGGAGGTCATTCCACCCTTGTTGAAAGCCTTCAGGAGCTTGTCACAAATGGGACAGGAGAGCCAGCCTGGTGCTCCTTAGCCCGTTGTGGAGCCAACATTCCCTCCATTTGCTCCAGGGCCTTCCTGTTTAATTGGGCATGCGGCTTCTCCCCCACCCCAGGAGCCCTGCCATGCTCCTCTCCTTTCAGAGACGCTTGTCCAAGCTGATGGCCTCTTGCACGTCTGACAACTCACCCTGCCCGACTACAGCAGGGGGCCTGCCACAGAAAGTTCTCATCTGGCCCAGAGAATGAGTTCTCAGCTCCCACTCTGATCGTGTAGGAAAGGGAGCCCCAGAGGGTAGCAGCAGCCTTGGAGGGGTGTGAAGACTGCTCAGAGGTGTCTGCTGACTTACCAGAGTCCAGGGCGGAGAGTGCGGGTACAGGGCTCAGAAGGGAAGAGGCATAAAAAGATGGGCCTGTGCTGGAGAGCTGACTCAGTCAGCGTATGTATGTACACACACATGAGCACCTACATGTGCGTGCATACACGTGGAGGTTTGGTTGGAGGGATTTAGGAAGAGGCTCAGAGCCCATGAGGCTTGGGGAAGTTGAGTTGTTTTACTGTTTCCCTATTTTCTACAAAACCTTGAGAAACCCTCCAGCACATCCTCTCTTGGAGTTCTTTTTCCAAGCGTGACAGCGTGCGACATCTGTGTCAGTGAGTGTGGGGAAGGGAGATTAGGCTGGTAGGGAAACAGCCTCAGCTGGGCATAGAGACGCTGCAGCCTGTTAGAGGCTAACACTGTTTGTCTTGCCCACAGGCGTCAGACAGCGGCCTTCCATCCTTGTCGTCCTCCACATTGGTCAGAGTGCACGTGACAGAGCAGAGCCGCTACCCACCCTCCACTCTTCCGCTGGAGATCTTCATCACAGTGGGGGAGGAGGAATTCCAGGGTGGCATGGTCGGTAAAATCCACGCCACAGACCGAGACCCACAGGACACACTGACCTACAGCCTGGAGCAAGAGGAAAGCCTGGGCAGGTACTTCTCAGTGGGTGCATCGGATGGCAAGATTATCGCCTCCCAAGGACTGCCTCGTGGCCGATACTTGCTCAACGTCACAGTCAGTGATGGGACCTTCACCACCACCACTGGGGTCCACGTCCACATGTGGCACCTGGGCCAGGAGGCTCCTCAGCAAGCCGTGTGGCTCGGCTTTCACCAGCTCACCCCGGAGGAGCTGGTGAGTGACCACTGGCGCAACCTGCAGAGATTCCTCAGTAATACCTTGGACATCAGACGGGCGAACATCCACCTGGCCAGCCTGCAGCCTGCCGAGGCCACAGCTGGGGTGGATGTGCTCTTGGTCTTTGAGGGGCATGCCGGAACCTCCTATGACCTCCAGGAGCTGGCATCTGCCATAGCTCGTGCAGCCAACGAGATGGAACACTCAGTGGGAATTCGGATGAGGTCAGCCCTGCCCGTGGTACCATGCCAAGGGCCAAGCTGCCAGGATCAAACCTGCCAAGAGACAGTGTCCCTGGAGCCCAGGGTTGGGCCCACTTACAGCACAGCCAGGCTCAGCATCCTGACGCCACGGCACCACCTGGGAAGGAACTGCTCCTGCAATGGTAAGGCCTGGGGATGTATTGCTGGGCCCTGGCTGCCTTGCCCCCATGTGAACTCCCACAGAGGTTCACAAGCATGGCTATAACCAAACTAAATGCCACAGACCGGCATACCACTGGGAGTGACTTCCCAACGTTTCGTCATGGGGTACTAACCGAGTTCTCTCTACTTCCTGGAATTTTGAAAGCAACAGTCAATTACAAAAGACACAGTAGCTAAAAGCATGGGCTGGGGCGTTAGGCTGCCGGAGTTCACATCTTTACTCTGCCACTTTCCAGTCGGAAGGCTGCAGGGAATTCTTTGCTCCCTCTACGTCTGTGGGCTTTGCTATTGTAAGGACTGAGTTATTGTAAGGCTATATCAGTGTGTCCTACTCAGAGCCTAAACTCTGCACTAAGCAATCCCAGGAACTCAGCTTTCTGAAAAGACTCACCCAGTACCCCTGGCATGAAGACCCACACTCTGGGTCAGCTCAGCTTTGTCAAAAGAAACTGACATAAGCCGGGGAAATGGGTCCGTTGGTAAATTGCTCATCGTTCAAGTATAGGGAGGGACCTGAGTCTAGATGCTTATCTTCAAGTACGGTAGCGTGGACCTGTAATCCCAGTGCTGAGGAGGTGGAGACAGGATGATCTCCAGGGCTCACTAGCCAGCCAGCCTAGCTAGATCAGCCAGCTCTAGGTTCAGCAAGAGACACCAGATTAAAAAATAAAGTGGAGAGCAATTGAGGGTGAGAGCTAGTATGGACCTCTGGCCATCATATGCAGAGGCACCAACACACACACACACAAACATACACACACAAAAAAAACCCCACAGACACACACATACACACACTCATTCACTCATGAAGTGACATGGTCTGGCCTACCTTTGAAGTACCCACCCAGCTTGCATTACGGAGACTGTGGCTCAGATTTAGAGACCGACAGGGAGCAGTGGGCCTAGGCTTGGGAGTAAGGCCTGTCTGCATTGTGCCCCAAGGCCAGCTGCAGGAAAAGCTGGGATAGTGAAGGCTCTCTTTGGACCACCTGGCAGCAGACAGCAGAGGTTCTAAAAGGCCAGTCCTACTGTGCACAGCACTGGGAGGGTGTGCTCAAAGAGACTGCCCTGGGCTTGCTCCTATAAGTTTTCCTTGCAAAGCCTTGAGTGAGCCCTTCTCTTGGCATTTAACTGGAAGCACGTGGTCCCAGGGCTACACTTTGAGAAACCCTGGCTGGCCTTGCTGGTTGTCAGAATCACTGGCTGGGGTGGGGGGTTGTTTTGTTAACATTTTAGAAAAATAGGACACCCAGGAAATTGATTCATGAGTCATATGCAAGCACCTCAATGTGCTTCCCCAAACCGAAAGTATCAGTGTATCCTGAACCTCAGTCAAGGCTTAGAACGTGCCCAGCATCTTGAAGCCTCCCCTAGGCCCCCTTCCTCAACACCCACCACGGGAAGATTTTTTTCAAATTCTAGCTGGCCTTCAGCTGGCTGAGTAGTCAAGCATGACCCTGAACTCCTGATCCTCCTGCCCCCACCTCCTAAGAGCTGGGACTATAGGCATGTGCCGCCAAGCCCAGTTTTGCTGCAGATGGAACTCTGCGGGCACTCTACCAACCGAGCCACATCCCCAAGCCCACCTAGAGCATTTGAAGCAGATTGTGCAGCAGGGGTGTCTGGGATGCTGTTTTAAGTGAGTCCCCAGCCAATCCTGATACCCAACCACGTTTGGGAATTCTTGGTCTGAATCAATTTCTGTCCACTAGGGTCCACCACAATGGAAAGACCAGGTTGAGGAGTTTGAGACTTCCAGCGTGATAGAATCTTTGTGTCTTGGGATTCCTTGTACCTCAAGCTGCAGCCCACCCCCTTGCTTTATTTCCCTCTTCCCTGGGTACCAGGAGCCTATACCATTCATTCTTTGTCCTGAAGATGGACAGCTTCTTCACGCTGGGGGATAAAGGGCATCACAGCTGAGTCCACGTCTAGGGAAGGCGGTACTTACTCTGACGTCATAGTTCCCAAAGCACACTACTTCCAAAGATCACCACCTAAGAGCACATGGTGGTTAAACAAGGCAAACTGGAGACCCTCACCCCGCTCCCCTGCTCAGGTGGAGCCTCAGTCTCTTGCCTATGAAACTCTGCATTAGAAATCAGTAACAGGGCTGGGGGATGCTGGACTCGTCAGAGGTTTGGACCCTTCCGTCCATCACTAGCCCCCCAGTGGCTCTTGACCCTCAAGGTTATCTTGCTTGCGAAAATCCCTGCTTACCAAAGGAAAATGCAGACCCCTGTGGTCCTGAATGAATCTCACACAGCTACAGAATCTTCTTCAATTCTACCTCCCCTCTTCCAGTGACAGCCAAAAATTATTTTTATGATTATGAATTATACAGGATTTAAAAGCTTGACTTCACACATCTGATTAGTTTCCTCTCCCCCCACCCCCTCACCCCCCGACATTTGTTTCTTGTGGCTGAAGCTCACTGCTCCTGACCCTCAGGCTGAGAATGATCCTGTGGAACCTGTACCCAGAGGGAGGCATGCAGGCTGACAGCTCAGCTCCCTGGATGGCTCTGGAAAAGCAATCCACCCCACCCAGTCTGGGCTCCTCATGTATCAGATGGGAGAAGCGACCTGTTTGAATGAGACAAAGTCAGTCTAAGGGGTCTGTGACACTTCAAGGATGGTGACACCTCGGGTTCATTTGCAGGTACCACCTTGAGGTTCAGTGGTCAGAGCTACATGCGGTACAGGCCCTTAGAGGTTCGGAACTGGCAGGTCCACTTCTACCTGAAAACACTCCAGCCAAGGGCCATTCTAATGTTTACCAATGAAACAATCTCCATTTCCCTGAAGGTAAGGTGACTCCCACCCTAGTGGCTGCCATAGGCATCCCATACTGGGAAGATGAGGGGTGCTGTGAGGATGTCTACTGAGCCAATTCCTGGCCAAGAATCCCCTTGTGTTTTTCAAGGATGCTGGGTGTGACTGTCAATCAGAACACACAGGACACAGGACTGTCTGCCCCACAACCATTCTACCTGGAGATACACACCCCGGGCCATCCAGGGGTGGGGCTGCTTGCTCAATGGGATGAGAGATCTCTGGAAGACAGTGAGAGAGATGTGAGCCCACACAATGCTGGCCCTGTGAGAATGTTTGTAGTGTGTGTGTAAAAACAGCCAGTGTGTCTCACAGTATGTGCGTGGGGGTGGGAGGGTGGCTTCCACTGGGAGTACTCAGATGACAAACCCAAGGTAAAGCCTCGTGGAATCACCAGGAAAACATACTAATTTAGGCTCAGTCCCTCGGTACTTCCTATTACATCCCATGCAAGTCAAGTTCGCTGCCTGGGTGAATACTTCCATCCTAACCACCAGGGGACTATTCCCACGATTTCAGTTTGGTCAACATGTGGAGCACTGGCACCGGGTGACAGGCCCTGTTCTATGCACTTGGGTCTCATTGTTGTTTGGGACTGAAATCCCTCCTAGAGTTTTCATTAGGCACAAGGGGAGGTTGATGATAAAACCCAGAGATTTCAGAGTTAGTTTGAATATGAGAAATCCTGAGGGCCCAGGGGGTGGGAGAGGGCGGAGCTAAGAGGTGGTCAGGGAGGTGGCCACAGAGCAGTGATTTGAAGAGTGTGAAGAAATGTATTAGATACATTTGCTATTGCTGTGACAAAATGCCTGACAGAAGCGACTTCAAGAATAAAGGGTTTATTTTGTATTTTAAAAAGGCGGGAAAGGCATGGTGGCAGGAGGGTGAGGCAGCTGGTCACGATGCAGCCATAGTGAGGAAGCAGGGAGAGACGGAGGCTGGTGGTCAGCTCTCTTCCTCCGTTTTCCAGCCCAGGACCCCAGGCCCACATTCAGGGTGGGTCTTCTCTCCTCTGTTAAGCCTTTCTAGAAACGCCTTCATAGACACACCCAGATGTGTGTTTCCATGGTGATTCTAAATCTCATCAAGTTGACAATGGGGGACAAAACATCACAAGGAGGTAGCTTCATGGACGTGTCGGGAGTAATGGCCTGTTAGATGAACAGCAGGAGACTGTTGGCATTCTTTAAACAACAGCCCAGAGTCCCACGTGGCTCCAGTGACATGAACAAGGTGGACAGACCTCATGGTTGGGGTCTAAAGTGTAATGGAATGGGAGGGGCACATCGTTAAAGGTCTCAGCAGCCCTTGGAAGGACTTTGCTTTCATCTGGGCAAGCACATAACCTGACTTATTGTCATCATGGCACCTAGGTTAAGAACAGAGTTTAGAGGAACAGAGACAGAAACAGAGAGACCCAGACAGGAGGCTGAGGCAATAACCCAAGTGTTCTGAGGGTGGTTGTGGGGACCAGACTGATGACAGTGGAATGTGAAGAAAGTGTCAGATTCCGGAGGGAACTGGAAGCCAACAGCCTTTCTCAGTGCAGGGAACAGAGTAGAGAGAGCAGGGGTACAGTTTGGCCTGAGCCACTGGAAGGATGGGGCTGCTGCCAACAGACCTGGGGAAGAGTGTGGGTGGAGGAGGTCGGGGGATAGTGGAAGCTCAGGTTAGGCATGTAGCTAGCAAAACCAGTTTAGAGTTGTGAGAGAGGTCTGGGCTGGGGCCGGAGAGACATAGAGTCAACCGCACATGTCTGTTACTGAAAGCCACAAGCCTGTTGAGAGTAAAGCTAACTAGAATGTTCTAAGCCAGAGGCTCTCCATCATTTTAACTTCAGGGATTTATGGGTGTGCATGCACACGTGCAGAGACCACCAGGCAACCTTGTGTGTTGTTCCTCAGGCACCATCCACCTTGGTTGTTTTAGTTTCTTACAAGTCTGGAGTTCAACACCTAGGCACAATCGTTCGAATAACAAAAAACACAGGGTTCCATCAGTAAGGTTTCTTTGGGCCTCAGTTTCTTCATCTGTCAAATGGGATCTTGATCATTCCATGGAACATGGTGAGGACTGGATGGGGTTTTGGAGGGCGTTTGAATCCTTCAGAGGCAATGTCAGAAGCATTTGAAAATGGGGACGTGGCTCTCTATTACTGTAATTAATGAGGCAATTCCATGTAATTTAACTGGTCATCAAGAGAGATTTATTTCTGGGATAACTTACAGCCAATAAGGGTTGGTTATAGGATCTGGGAGAGATGTGGTACCATCCAGCGGAGAACTCTGGCTTGGTGTCCTATCCAGCTTCCAGGACCACGAGGTATCCAGAAGCACCAAACACCTCAAGTCTTAAGGGACTCGCTCTCAGCCACGCCCCAGGGGCAGGTCAGCCCCAGGGGCAGGTCATAGGCAGGTGGGGCAGTTACCTTCTGTCACTCTAGGGACAGTGCTTCAAGCTACCCACTACAGCTCTCAGTTGGTAGCGCACTTGTCCAGCATGCACCAATTAGATTCAATCCCCAGAGCCATGTAAATGAGATATGGTGGTGAACAACTATGATTCTAGCAAACTAGGAGGTAGAGGCACGAGGATCAGGAGTTCAAGGCTATCCTTGGCTACTTAGCAAAGGGTGTGTGTGTGTGTGTGTGTGTGTGTGTGTGTGTGTGTGTGTATGTGTGTGTGTGTGTGTGTGTGTGTGTGTGTGTGTGGAAAACACCAATAGCATTCTTACGATTGGAAGCCTGTCAGCAGAATTACAGAAATCTTTGTTTGGCTGATGGCTGTCTGTGCTCTCTTGCAGCTGGCCAATGGCTTCCTCCAGCTAGAATACAGTGGTCCAGGTGGTTTCTATGGAAACCTTTCTTCCCGGCATCCTGTGAATGATGGGCAGTGGCACTCTATGCTGTTGGAGGAGAAGGACACTTCTGTTCATCTGTTGGTTGACACCACAGACAACACCTCCCTTATCATCCCAGAGGAATGTCAGGGTCTGAGGACAGAGAGACACCTACTGCTGGGTGGCCTTGTCCCCTCAAATTCCCCCTCAAATGTTTCCCTGGGTTTTGAAGGCTGCCTAGATGCTGTTATGGTCAATGGTGAGCGGTTAGAGCTGTTTGGCCATGGAAAGAAGATGATGGGCTGGCTGGAGAGACAGGCCCTCACTCAATGCTGCTGGCCCGGCACTGCCTGCAGCCAGAACCCATGCCTCAATGGTGGGAGTTGCTCACCTGCTCTTGGATCAGGTAAAGACTGAGATAGTGATAACCCCAAATGTTAGTTATTTGGCGGTGCTCTTACCCTTCGAGGAAATGTCACGAAACATGACAGAATCCACTAACAAGAGTTTTATTGAGATAAAAGAGAGAGAGACAGACGTGACAGGCCTGTTGGAAAGACACACGCATAAAGAAGGAAGCCGGGAATATGGCGCCGGTTTATAAAGGCTGGGTCGTGTATGCGTACACAGGCTCATGTGGCTACTCCACGCATGCGCATAGATCACATGGTTGAGCTGCACGCTTTATGCAACCGTGCAAAGCCACGGGGTCCTGGTCACACGAGACGTTTTGACCCAGAACTGGCTAGGCGGAAGTGTCTAGGTCCACGGGGCATGCCCAACCGTGGGGGCATGTTGTGAATCTATCACCAAGGTTATCTAAAAGACCCCTGGATGTGATGTAATCCTTGTGTCTCACTGTGGAGTTGACAGGGTAGGGTCCCTCACCACAGCCCAGGATGATCTTGGGCAAGCCGCTAGTATCTAGTAAACAAATGGTTCTTGAACTACAGCACAAAGACTCAGGTTTTACCGGGGTCCCACCCACTGGCTGGTTACTCACACATCTTCCTCTCTCTCCCAGGCTACCTGTGCAGATGCCCCGCTCCATTCTCTGGCAGGAACTGCGAACTTGGAAGGGAGAATTGCACTTCTGTGCCCTGCCAGGAAGGGGGCACCTGTGTCTCCTCCCCTGAAGTCACTTCCTGTAACTGTCCTCACCCTTACACAGGTGACAGGTAAGCCCAGAGAGGCTGCATGCTCTGACCCCTTGCCCTGGAGCATTAGGGAGTGGACTTTGCTTTCTGACCTCTAGAGAGGTCAATGGGAGTCCCGGAGCCAGGCCTCTGGGCCTTTTCCTCCTATGATGTCCCTGCACCAGGACACTGTGGGAAGGAATGCTTGTGAAAAAGGTCATTTCCCAAGCCCAGTTCCCACCCTTCTGAAGCAGACTCACACATAAGGGACCAGGAAGCCATACATCGCATCAGCTTTTTTTTAGGGTGTGTCAACCCTGGCTGACATCGCAAAGAAATGGCTGCCCTCACTTTGTACTATGTGTCCCAGGCACACTCGGGGGAAACTGGGCCCGGGAACAGCTATGTCTCAGATCCTCCTGCCAAACTCTGCCCCCTGCCCCCGACTAGGCTAGGCCATGAGGGTTGTTGGGGAAGAGGACACATTCTAGAAACCTAGAAACAAAGCATTTGAACATGTATCTAGTGTTGGAACACCCAAGCTTACAAGCCTGGGCTACCCTGTCTTGAAAAATAAAAAAAAAGTCAATGGCATAGTCCTAGCACCGTTTTGTAGATGGGGAAACTGAGACCCAGAGAGGGAAAAGGCTTGTCCAAGGTCATCCAATGTGTCCATGACTCAAGTCCTTCTCAACAGCCATCACTCTTGCCCTGATTCCTGCCTGCTTTGAGGTAAAAACGTTGTTCCTCAGGGTCGTGGGAGGGTGTGTGGCAGCAAGCCAGGAAAGCAGCATTTGCGTTTTAAAAGAGGAACTTGGGGGAATGCAGCATTTCACATTGCAGAACAAGAGGCTTGCCATGAAATTCTTAGCACTAAGATGTATTTGGGACTCAATTGGGATGGGAGGACCTTTTCTCCCAAACCCCTCCTAAGTGGAAAGCTAGTAAAAGACATTCTCTAAGGGCCTTACCCCAGGCGATGCCAAGATGTGGAAGATGGCCGGGGAGGTCATGTAGTGACCTAGTTTCTTTTTCTGTTACTGTGAAAAAAAAACTCCGACAAAAGGAACTTAAGGGAGAAAGGGTTTATTCTGGCTCACAGTTCACAGGTACAGTCTATCACCAGGAGGAAGCCAAGGGGGCAGGAGCATGAAGCAGGTGGTCACATAACTTCCATGGTCAGGAAGCAGAAAGAGAAGAATAAGTGCTGCTGCTCAGTTCCCTTTCTCCATTGGTACAGCCCAACATCCTAGACAAGGAGTGGTGCCACCCACAGTGGGCATCTCTTCCCACCTCAGTTAATGCAATCATAGTAATTCCACACAGGCATGCCAGCCCAGCCATCCATCTCCTGGATGATTCAGGATTCTGTCAGGCTGACATTGAATGAATACTTTCTCCAAGCAACTGTAGCATGTAACGTGTAAAGCTAAGCAGTGCGGGACTACACTGGCTTCTTAGGGCTTAGTGAAGAACAGCAGGTGCTATTCCTGGGGCAGAGCGGACATACATTCTTCCTAGGGGACAGCTAGGTAGACAAGATGCCTCCACGGCAGTAGCATCTGACCTCATTGGTGGAGAGAATATCCCAGGCCTGGATGTCATTGGTGGAAATGGACATTGCCAGGTTCCATGATCACAAATGAGGCTGTTTCTGAGTCCTGTGGGAAGATGGCTCCATAGGTAATATGTTTGCCATACAAGCCTGAGGATCTGAGTACTATCCCCAGCATCCATGTAAAAAAAGTCAGGTATGGTGGTGCACACTTGTGATCCCAGCTCTGAAGAGGCAGAGATGAACAAGTTCCTGGAGCTTCCTGGCCAGGCGGCCTCACCTGCTTGGTTGGTAAACTCCAAGCGAGTGAGAGACCCTGTTTCAAAAACTAGGTGAATGGTGCTTGAGGAATGACATTCAAGGTTGACCTCTGTCCTCCACACACATGTGCACACATGTGCACATCTACCCCTCCCCCCGCGTATACTTGCACACACATTTGTGTATATGGGGGTACATGCACCCAATACCATGAAGGGTCCAGAGGAGGATGCCTAGTGTTCTACGCTATCACTCTCTGCCTTATTCTCACGAGATGGTCCCACTGGACTGGGGGGGGGCGCATCCAACAAGCCTCAGTGATCTGCTTGTCTCTGCCCCCCCACAGTTTGGGGCTAACAGACCCAGCTTTTTTATGTGGATGCTGGTGATTCAAACTCAGTTCCTCATGCTTGAACAATGAGTGCCCTCACCCACTGAGCTAGGTACTAAGCCCCAGACTGCACAGACACACTGGTGGGCTTGGTTCTGATATCGATGTGTTGGTGTGTTTGACAAATCCCTTTGACTTTTGGTCAGAAGTCAGAGGATTGGGGGTAAGGGCCTATCCCATAGGACTTTGGAAGAGGGACCTTTAGGGGGCTGGAAAAAATAGCTCAGTGGCTGAGAGCACTTATGGCTCCTCCAGAGGACCTGGCTTTGATTCCCAACACCCACATGGTGAATCACAAACAGTCTGTAGGATCTTATTTCCTCTTCAGGCCTCAGAGGGCATCAGGCACACACATGTTACACAAACATACATGCAGAGAGAATATTCATACATTAAATAAATAATATTTTTAAAAAGAGGGACCTTCAAAAGTCCACTAAGTACTTCTCAATCTCTGCAGGTGTGAGATGGAGGCCAGGGGTTGCTCTGGAGGACACTGCCTTATCACTCCTGAGATTACGAGAGGGGACTGGGGACAGCAGGAGTTTCTGATCATCATAGTAGCCTTGCCTCTCATCATCATTGCCACCGTGGGGCTCCTCCTCTACTGTCGTCGATGCAAGTCTCACAAGCCAGTGGCCATGGAGGACCCAGACCTCCTAGCCAGGAGCATCGGCGTCGACACCCAGGCATCGCCTGCCATTGAGCTCGACCCCCTGAGTACTAGATCCTGCACCGACTTGAGCCAACAAGAGCCCAGCAAGACCTCAGTTCCAAGTGAACTTGTCACCTTCGGACCTAGCTCGAAACAGCGGCCAATGGTGTGCAGTGTGCCTCCCAGGCTCCCACCAGCCGCGGTCTCCTCACACCCTGGCCACGAGCCCATCATCAAGAGAACCTGGTCAGGCGAGGAGCTAGGTCAGTATAACCAGAAGTCCTGTGGCTCAGGGATGGATGGAAAGGGGTGGGAGCCCAAAACATTCTGTTGGTATACACATTGGTATACAATGGACCAGCCACTGGTCCTAGTCTCTGGGTATGGGACATGAAGGGATGCATTCCAGGTCACAGTGCACAGATGACTGGAGAAGATGTCAAATCTTTTGACCTAGAGTTATGGCTCATCGTGCTTGTTCCATGACCTCTAAATTCCAAGTCACACCATGAGACTGATGTTAATGTCGTGAAATGTAGACGTGCATGGTCTTGGGTAGACTTGGGAATGAAGTCGGGGTGGGGGGGGATGTCTGTACCTTTGTGCTGTTCTGGAAATGGAAAAGGTTCTGGCCATTCAATCAAACTTGGCTGGCCCAGGAAGGAGGTGGATTTGTGAAGCACTTTCTATTTATCTGGTGAGCCCCCCAGTAGCTACAACAGGTGCTGTCATGGTATGTCACTGAGGTCACAAAGATGAAATGAGGTGCTCTAACTCTCTCAACTTCTCAGTGGCAGAGATGGGGACTCCTTCCAAACGTCCCCCTCATTCTGCCACCCCCTGTGACAGACACCATGCCATCACCAAGCCCACACTGGGCATCTGTTTCCTTCAGTTCAGAAATGAAACTCTCCAGCCGGTCTTGGGAAGAGCTGCAGCTGTCCAAGAGCAGTGTGGATGGCATAGACCCCTGCCCCCTCTGTCCAGTCCTTTTTTCTCACTGACACAGGTTGGCAGTAGAGATTTGCAAGATGGGCTGGCTTTGAGCTTAACCTCAGGGCTTCAACTTGCCCTCCCTGCACTGTAGATCCATCCAAGCTTCCAGAGGCAGCATGCACAGATGGTCACAAGCCCACCAGCTCCCAGGGCAATCCCTACCAAATGTCAAGTCATCGATAGCCCCAGTACAGCTTGCTGTAATGACCACCATGGAAACACAGACTCACCAAGTCTTACTGTTCTCTTTCAGTATACCCAGGCGGAGCTGCGGTCTGGCCCCCAACTTACTCCCGGAAGGAGCATTGGGAATACCCGCACCCCGAAGCAATGCAGGGTCCTCTGCCACCCTCTCCTCACCGCCATGTCAGCCCTGCCGTGATGCCAGATCCCACTGGCCTCTATGGGGGCTTCCCCTTCCCCCTGGAACTGGAAAACAAGCGGGCACCCCTCCCACCCCGTTATAGCAACCAGAACCTGGAGGACCTGATGCCTCCACGGCCTCCCAGCCCCCGGGAACACCTGCTCGCCCCCTGTCTCAACGAGTACACAGCCATCAGCTACTACCACTCCCAGTTCCGTCAGGGAGGGGGTGGGCCCTGTCTGGCAGAGGGGGGCTATAAGGGAGTGAGCATGCGCCTCAGCAGAGCCGGACCCTCTTATGCTGACTGTGAGGTGAATGGTGGGCCCGCCACAGGCCGGAGCCAACCTCGAGCACCCCCCAATTATGAGGGTTCAGACATGGTAGAGAGTGACTATGGGAGTTGTGAGGAAGTCATGTTCTAGCTTCCAGCTCTCAAAGGAAGGCACGGGGAGTCCCAGGCCCTGCACTGTCTTCTAGTCTCATGGGGAGTAAGTTGGGTGTGGCTGGGAGAAAGAGGGAAGCCACCACATCCCCAGTCCAGATGGCCATCTCTTCAAATGTGCTCTTCGGGTCCTCAGCTTGTCCTTAAGGGGTAGAAGGGAAGCTGTAGAAGGGGGGTAGAGCTGTAAAAACAGCAGTGGGGCCCCAGGAAAGAGGGGATGCCCAGACAGGTGCATGCTGGGATGAGATCTAGGAAGGCAGTCCCTCAGACTGATGGTCTCCCAGCCCCAGCAGGAAAGAGCTCCAACCACTGGCTCAGCATGTTTGGGCACATTCTTAGAGCTGCTCTCAAGCCTATTGTAGGGCAGGCAGGTTTGTGCCCGACAGGCAACCATGCGTGCATCTGCTTTGGAGCGAAGACCCAGGGTCTTCTGAGATCCATGCAGTGACCTCCAAAGGGGCTGAAGGGTGAGCAGCCTTCCGGCAGGTACTCCAGTCACCCGAGTATCTGCTTTGAGCATACATTTAGGATGTCTATGCCAAGCGCCTCTTGTCAGCACCATTCTGGGCACTAGGAGCGATAGCATTCTTGGGAGATGAGTCACTTGGCCCTCCATCTCCCAGAAGTCTTGTTGCTGAAGCTTCAGAAGGACTTGTTCCACCTCTGCCAGTGGGATCTTGCCCGGAACCTTCTGTGTTGAAGAATTTAGATCTTGTGTGATGCTGAGTTCATCATCCCAAGTTTCCCGGGCACTTTTGGCCAAAAGCAAGAAGGAAGTAGTTCATTTGAAAAATTCTTAGGCACTTTTCATCCTTGCTGTCTGGATGTATTTTCCCAAAGGGTTTCTTCTTGTCTAGACACAAGGAACTCAATTCTCACTCAGGGCCAGGTGGAGAGCCAGCCAGCAGATCCAGGCCAGACACCCGGCCCTCTCCCTCCCCTTCATTACAGATGCCTGCCAATCAAGTGTTACCCACACTGACTCAGCCCTATGCATGGAGGGTCAGTGTGGGCACATGTCTACACATGTGCGTACCCATGGACAGTGTGTATGTGCACACGGGTAGACAGTTATGTAGCTCGGAGGAGCAGAGACTGGAAGTTGGGGGGGCCTGTAGTGGCCTGAGCACTCGTCCTCTGCCAGTCCCTCTCTGGTCCACTGTCTTTTCATGTGTGTGGTTTTACAGTCAGAAGTCAAGAGGGAGAGCCGCAGAGACTCTCGCCCACAGTGCTGCTCACGAAGACAGCTGTGTGGGGAGGGATGCGTTAATGTGCCGCGTGTGACTGTGGGTGTGAGTGATTGCACAAAGTGGCTTTGGTGGCCATTTGACTTTTTTTTTTCTTTTTAACAATAAATATCTTTTTTTACTGCTACTTTCTGAGTCACTTAGAATGCTCCAGGCTGGGTCAGGGTTGGGTCCAGAGAGTGTCCAAGTCCAGGTTCATAGAGAATGTAGGAGCTGGAAGGGTTCATCACCTGATATCTGCTAAGCTAGACTCTTGAGCTTAACCAGACATGAAGTCAGAGGTCTGAGTGGGGCCCAGGACACTATTTTGGAGAGATGCCTCCGATTCCAATACCTGTCCTCAAGTTCTTCAGTTAAAAAAAAAAAAGATCCTCATTATTATTATTTATAATCTATTTGTATGTGTGTTGAGGTCAGAGGGCAACTCGTGGGAGTTAATTCTCCCCTTCCATCACGCAGCTCCCAGGGACTGAACTCAGATTGTCAGGCTGGGTGGCAAGTGCCCCCTACCAGCTGAGCCATCTCAGCAGCCCCAAGCTCCTCAATCTAAGGATGGGAAAACTAAGGTTCTGGGGCACAGGCTGCAAGCAGTAGGCGTGCCCAAATCCCAAGGCTCAAGACTTCCTCCGGCACCACACGGGATGGCCACGGTAGGGGCCTCACTATCACAAGTCATGGAGAGCCAGCAACTCTGTTGTCCTGCTGTCCTGCTGCTGAATGAGACTTCCCCGGGAGCTGTTGTGAACTGAGACTGGAAAGGCCAGTCAGTCAGAGATGGCTGGTGTGAGACGTCCAGGTGGCCTGGGGACCCTGGAGTCAGGCAGGCAGGCTTCTTGCCCAGCTCCATTGCACACAATACACCCTGGAGCTGCTTTCACCTGACTCTGGTTTTAAAGACTCATTTTTTTTCCCCAGCTTTTTAGACCCCAGGTTGCCCAGGAGCCCAACTCAGTATGCAGCCAAGGATGTCCTCAAACTTTCCATCCTCCTGCCTCCGTTCCCTAAGTGCTGGGTGTAGGTCATCATGCCCGGTTTATGCAGTACTGGAAACAGAACTCGGGGCCTCGTGCATGCTAGACAAGCATTCCACAACCGAGCCACATCCCCAGTTCTTGTCAGAGAGGCTCTCAATAGACCTTTCACAGCACAGCTGAGTGGAAGACACCAAGTTATCGGCCACGCCCCTTACACATGCATGGGCATCTCTCGACAGCGTGAGGCATTTCTCGTATCAGTGCCCAGCATAGGCACACACAAGTAGCCAAAGTCCACAGCACACAGTAGGGCTCATCCCTGGTGTTGTAATGGAACACCCGTCGTGATGGTATCATATGGAGCAACTTAGTTGCTCCAAGAGTTGCCTGTGTCCTGCCAGTCACCCCTTCTCCTAGCCCCGGCAGCCACTGACTTGTCTCCACAGTTCTGCCCTTTACAGAAGGCCACAGAGTCAGAGCCATGCCTTACACGGCCATTTCAGGTTGTCTCATTTCACTCTGGAACATGCTTCCATGTTTCCACCATTTCTCTGTGTGGCTAGATGGCATATTTCCTTTTAACACAGATGCCACTATTTGGATATGGTAGTTTGCTCATCCACTTGCCGACTGAAGAACATCTTCATTGCTTCCACGTTTTAGCCGCTAAAAACACTCATGAGTCGGTATTTCTGTAATCAGGGTTTCAGTCCCTTTAGGTAAATGCCGGAGTGTGGTTGTTGGTTTGTACGGTGAGATGGTAAGAGTAGGTTTAGTTTTACAAGAAGCTACCAAAGTGTCTGTACCATTTTGCATTTCCACTAGCAATGAATGAGCGTTTCCTGCCCCCGACATTCTTAGCAGCACACACAGCATGACTCTCCTGCCCTTGGTTTGGGCCATTCTTCTAAACATGCAATGATGTCTCAGCATTGTTCCAAATATGTACTTCACTGGTGACACATTGTGTAGGGTGCCATTGTGTTTATTTTTTGCTGTCTACAAATCTCCTTTAGTGAGATGGCTGTTCAGGTCATCCGCCCAGTTTTAAGAGTCAGGTTGTGCCTGGGCAGTGGTGGCGCACGCCTTTAATCCCAGCACTTGGGAGGCAGAGCCAGGCAGATCTCTGCAAGTTCGAGGCCAGCCTGGTCCTATAGACCAGGACAGGCTCCAAAGCTACACAGAGAAACTCTGTCTCCAACTCCCCACCCCCCAAAAAACCCCTCAGGTTGTGTATTTTCTTCTTGTTGAATTTTAAGAGTTAATTATCTATTTTGGATAGACAATCCTTTGCCCAGTAAGTTTTTTTTTTATAGATATTTCCTCCAAGCCTGTGCCTTTTTTCTCCACTGACATTCACCTGACAACTTGACAGTGCCTTTCCCAGAAAATCTCTCTTTCTCTGTCTCTGTCTCTCTCTGTCTCTGTCTGTCTCTGTCTCTCTCTGTCTCTCTGTCTCTCTCTCTCTAAGATAGGCTCACCATTTAGCCCAGCTGGTTTTGAACTTACCTACTTATCACAGACTGGCCTCAAACTCCGCTCCTCTTGCCTCGGCCTCTTAAATACTGGGATTACAGTGCACATTACAAAACACAGCAAGCTTTAACTCTAAATCTAGCTTAGCAATTCTTTGGTGGTGTACCTAACTGCCCAGATGCACACATCTGGGCGGATCAGAGGGCAGAGAGAGTAGAATGCTGCCCCACTGGCTTTCTGCTTCCCCCATTCTCTTCGGTCTGAGACGCCATCCTACGGGATGATGCCATCCACAGGCACGGTGGATCTCCCTGCTTTAGTTAAACCTCTTTGGAAACCCTCTCAAAGACATGCCCAGAAGGATGTCTGCTGCGTGACTCTTAAAGTCACTGTTGTACCAAAGATGATGTGTATTTTTTGGGATATCTTCTGTGGTTTTATGCTCTCCTTTATAGTTTTATGTCTCACTTATTATGGGCCTGAATCTCACGCAGCTTTCTAGATGTGGAGAACCAGTCTTCAGCACCACTTGTTGAGAAGAACATCTTTGTACCAATGATTCCCTTTGCTTCTTTACCAAAGTCCTACTGGGCTTCTGATTTTTTTCAGTAAACAAAGACAGTAAATAATATCACATTGGTTCCTGTGATGGCTAATATTGTCAACTCAATGGGGTCTGGAGTCAGTTCAAGGACACCTTTGGATTCAAGCCTCTCTGGAAATTCCCAAGGCATGCCCAGAGGTGCAGCTCCTCAGTAATTCTAAATCTTGCCAGGCTGACAATGAAGGTTAATCATTATCAATCTCAGTGGTAGCTCGTTTATAACAACTGTCACCTAAGGACATCAAGAGTTATTATTTTCGCTTTTCTTTAATTTTTTAGACAAGGCCTCATGCAGCCGAGGCTGGCCTTGAACTTGCTACGTAGCTGAAGATGACCTTGAGCTTCTGGTCATCCTACCTTTACCACCACCCTTGTTTACGCAGTCCTGGGGACTGAGTGTTAGGTCAGCCGTCCATCAGGTGAGCTACGTCCCAGCCACCAGTTCCTTTCTCCTAGCACAAGCAAAATTTCTATTCAGATAAGAAGAACTGTGTTTTGGAAACACTGGAACCTTGGACCTTACTCCAAGGTCCACAGAGAAGCACTCACAGAGGACACCTCCCAACCCAAAGACCCAAACGCCTCCCTTCCTTTGTGCACCTTCCCAGAGTGGCCACCAGAGGGCTCTCTGACCTTAAGAACCATCCTCCCATCAAACTACCTGGGCCCACAGGACTTCAGTGCAAAAGGACAGTCCTGTCACTGCAGGACACAGAGAGTTAGTTAGCAGGCTGCCACGGTGTTGGGGCACTGACCTGGTGCTGATTGATAGCCTGGGCTGCCTCCTGAGATGCAGGACTGCCCTCTGGGACCCAGCTCGACAAAGACAAGTCTAGCATTTTCTCAAATTCTCCAATAAGCCTCCAAGGTCCAGCAAAGGAAACTGCTTGGTGAGATTAATGTGAAACTAAAAAAACATAACAAAGGCAACCTACCTGTCTGGGACACCACTCTCTATAGGTTACACTGAGTCCCCAACCAATGCAGGGACAGGCTTACCCCTAGGGCATACGAGGAGGAGAGGAAGCAGGTCTCACTTAGCCAATGTTCTCAGCAGCTTAGGAGTTAGGCAAGGGGCCAAGTGCAGAGACCCTCGTTATCCATGGGACATTGGTTCTAGGGCCCACCAAGGATACCAAACTCAGGAAGCTTCAGCCCCCTGTATAAAACAGTGTCCTGTTTGCCTGTAGCCTACACAGGTCTTCCTACATACTGTACACCCTCTCTAGATTGTTTCTCATATCTAAGATCATGTGGATGAGAGGTGCGGGGACCACGAAATCTGCACATGCTCAATATTAAGTGTAGCTTCTCCTACTGTCTCCTATGTTGAGTTGGTTGAATCTGCAGCTGAGGTACCCACAGACCATGAAGGGTTGATGGAGCCACATCTCCCTAGCACAGGTTAGTATAAGGCTAACCAGATAACAGCACATAGCTGAAGAAGGAGCCATAAATTCCCACCAAACTAGCCAGGGGAGATTCCAGAGACAAGCAGCCATCTGGTCTGTGTGTTAAGCATAGATGAGGGCAGCCAGCTCGGTCAGAAGCAAAGAGTGTGATGGCCCAGGGGCTGAGAATATGGACAGCAGGGTCGCTCTCACAGATGACAATGGGGGACTAGTGAGGGGAATGTGAATAGAGTAGGCTGGGGTCAGAGCACAGTGTGGGTAGCCTAGGTAGCCAGCAGGTCTAGGGGTGTAGGGAGGCTTCTCTGTGCACACTGGAGGAGGGCAGATGAGAAGGGATGAGAGCAGGAGGCAGGAGCCATGGATCTCGGGGGCAAAGACATGAGGAGAGAGACCTGGCTAGTTAGAAGATACGAATCTTGAGTAAGTTTTTAAAACTTCTTAATGTTTCTGTTTGCAAAGGACATATGACCAGAAGTTTCTTTTACTGGCTCTGAGTGTTAAATACGATGCTCTATAGAAAACTGTTGACTGCCCAAAAAAGGCAGCCTCTGTGTAGTCCCCACAGCCACACACCCTTGTGCCAAGGTCAAGGGCAGACTGTTATGGGGAGTGAGGAGATTATAAAATGCTGGATCTGGGGAAATGGCTCAGTGGGTAAGAATGCTTGCTGAACAAATGTAAGGATCTGAGTTCAGATCCCCAGAACCCACATAAAAACCTGAGGTAGCCACCTACATGCTTTTAACCCCAGCGTCATAGAGGCAGAGACCAGAGGGTCCCTGGGTCTGGCTGGCTGCCAGCCTTGCTCCAGGTTCAGTGAGAAATCCTATCTCCAGGGAGTCAGGAGGATGCCCAACATCCAGGTGTTCATACTTGCGCGCGCACACACACACACACACACACACACACACACACACACACACACACACCACATACACAATAAACAAAGAAAGAAACATTTAAGATCAAGGCAATGTTCTACATTTTTATTGAGATGGTCTCAACTCATCAAGTTGTACACTGAAAAACAGGCAAATTTTTCTAAATGTAGATTAGAACCCATTTTTTTTTTTTAATTTTTAGAAAGGTGAGGGAAACTAATGGCCGTGGTCTAGGAAAGTGCACCATTTGAGGTTCCCCGTCTCCAAGCACATCTACAAAAGGGGAGCTGTCTACCCAGAAAACCAGGGTCAGCGCACTGTCACACACATGTGACTCTATCAGAGCACCTGGCTTACCTTGAGGGGCCTGGAGATCTGGGAGTGCAGATTCTGGCCATTAGACATGAATGACATCTGAATGACATCTTGATGTGGAGCATGGAAACAAGTGCTTTGACTTCCTTCAACTAATATTTCCAAATGCATTTTCTTTTTTTTTTTTTTTTTTTGGTTTTTCGAGACAGGGTTTCTCTGTGTAGCTTTGCGCCTTTCCTGGAACTCACTTGGTAGTCCAGGCTGGCCTCGAACTCACAGAGATCCGCCTGGCTCTGCCTCCCGAGTGCTGGGATTAAAGGCGTGCGCCACCACCGCCCGGCCCAAATGCATTTTCTAAACCTTTCATCTGTTCGTGATAATCCCTTTACCCTCCCAATACTCACTCACAATCCCCCGCCCCCAGGCTGTAAGCAAAGAGAAGGGGCGGGTACCTTGAGAAGTGCTTGAATTCTGGTACCAAAACCCACTGTTACGGTTCCTTGTGCCAGCTGGTGGCCTGTAAAGACTGAGTCTTGGGGACTTTGGGTTGACTCAGTATATGTGCACACACAGAGCCATGCGCCAGACAAGCACCTCAGTGATGGAGTACACATGCAACGGGGAATTAGTAGCCACCCCAGTTAGTGTAAGCAAACTCTTCGTGTGTATAGATATGTGCATGCATAAAAACAGATCTCAAAGAACTGGCTTAGTTATGGCTGACAGGGTGGGCTGGCCTCGGTCCAGCGTGGAAGCTCAGAAGCTGGCACTGTGGTCTAGAGACAGAATTCCTTCTCAGGGAAGCCACAGTTCAAGAACTTTCAGACAGATGAAGCTACCCACATTAGCAAGGGCAATCTTCACTTAGTCAACTGCTCTAAATGTTAACACTTGCAAACACCTCGGCTCCTATTGGACTGAAAACCAAGTTGACGCCTAAAACTACCCACTGAAATATGCAAAGGGCATTGGAAATGCTTCCCCGGGATTTCAGGGGAATGCTGAGGGGGTTTAAGGAAGCAGGACTGTTTAACAGAATAAAATCCCTAGTCCCTTTCTCCCTTCAACAGACGGTCCTACCCTGAGGGATACTTTTTTTTTTTCAAGCATGAAAACAAAGACACAGATTACAATCTCTCAAAAATAAAAAATAAAATTCATTTATTGAAGTGGAAATTTAACACAAGATCCATGTGCTCAACCCAACTGAGACCTAGATGCTCTGGCACGCCCCCCATGCGTACGCTTACCCTACTGAAATCACACACAAGTAGGCACACAACACACAGTGCTATCTGGCCATTAAGACTCTCTCTGTATGGCAATTCTCTTGTTCCTTGATTCGCACATCCACTGGCAGTTTACAATACAGACACAGGATTTTATTATTCATTTAAAAAAAAAGAGAGAGAGAGAAAGAAAACAGCTTCTTCAACATCACCTTGATTTAAACCAAAGAACAGGCGAACACCAGGCACCTTCCAGCCTCATTTTTCACTTTCTTTTTTCTGATAACTGCCTATAATGTCTCTGACCAGGGAATGACTCAGGCTACATGGAAAAGGAAAAACCGACCAGGCGGAAGCTGGCGCGACCAGCGGAACTAAAGTGCCTTCAAGTACTGACCACAGTTTCAAAGTCGAGCCAGACGGCTTGCTCTCCCTTAATGGTCTCTGATTTGCAATGTGCTTTAGAAAATGAAATTCTAAAGTCGACTTGGCGCCACCCTCCTGACGGCCATGTCCCACCACTCTGTCTGGTTCCCGTATCAGGTCTCAGCAAGTCTCAGTGTCCCAACGGGAGTGGTGGCTGGGGCTGGCCAGTAGAGAAAGCAAACCCACATCCAGAGTCCTCGACCTACATAGAGGACAGAGAATGCTGTAAACATGACCAGAGCTCTGTACCTTCCTGGAAATCAGGTGAAACAGTAGTGTCCCAAGGCATGACACCGAAGACAGGGAGGAATCTGAGGATGAAAAAGTCTAAAGACAGGCTCTGGGATCTGTCTTCAGACCACTGATCACACCTGACCCATGTCTTCCAAGGGTGAACAGCAGACAGTGAGCACCTGCCCAGGTGTGGCTAGAGAGGTCAGGTGGGCGGGGCTAAGCTAACCCACACCCCTCCTGACCCGGACCGCAGCACCTTGCAAACGATGCCACTAATAAGGGCAGGGTGAGCTGCACAGGTTGGATCACACTCTCCCCGGCAAGTGCTCACATTCAAGTCTGGGATAACGGGTCTCTGAACTGCGGGTGCGGGCAAACAGCAGGCTGGCAAGGATCAGGCAGCCTGTCTGCCCTTGGGGCATCTGGATGAAGGCGTACTCTTCACAAAGCCTTGCCTGTTGGTCTGATCAAGGTTCCATTTATCTGAGTGTTTTCTCACCAGGGGCCATCTGGCTCCCAACTGAGAGCAGGAGAGACCAGGAGGGCCCTGACTCAAGGCTCCTGTGAGCCCTTAGGCTGTGTGCAGCAGAGGACCCGCTTCCTCTTCTACCGGGAACTATATGCTTAGCAGCTGCCTGGAGTCCATCTAGAAAGGCCCTGATCTTCCTGAAAGAGTCAAGCCACCAGACTGCCAGTGCCTCAGGAGCACAGCAAGAGGCCACACCAAGGAAGCTGCTGGCCTAATGCTAAAGCACTGGCCTAATGCTAAAGAAGGCACTCCACACAGTCTCAGGCCAGGGGCCCTGAAGAGACAACTGGCCTTGTGTGTTGGGTCTTGACTTCCAAAGCCACCTGGATAGGGGTGCCTCTAACAATTCTGAATACACTGTCCCTCCAACCAGGAAGCCATGCTCAGGTGGCCTCAAGGAGAGAGTCTGGCCCACAGTTGGGTTACTGGAACCCACGCCCAGAAATAGCAGGTCAGTGTCTGAACCTACTATGGTCATTTTTCAGCCTAAGACTTCAGAAAACAAGGTGTCTGTGAAGCCCAGCTGGACCTGGCCACATAAGCAAGCACCTGTGGAGACACTACTGAGTGGAAAGGGTAAAAAGCACTGCTCTCCGGGGGCTAAGGGCCAGCACGACAGCCATGCCTCCTCCTAGCATCGCTGCTTTGACCAGCTGCTGCTGTACGCCAGAGGCCACCCTTCCCATCCCTTGCCCTGGAAGTCACTCGGCAGGCTCTGGACAGAACAGCAGGAAAAGGCTTAGCTGCAAGGTTGGGCCACAGCCCTTCTAGCTTCTGTGAAACACAAAAGCAAAACCCTGTTAAATTCTTACTCCTTTCTCTAAACTGAGGTTCAAGGCAAATCCTATCTCTAGGTAAGAGCCTGGTAACCAGGGTGGAGGAGACATAAAGTACTCTGTCATGTATGTATGTATGTATGTGTGCATGCACACATATGTGCGCAGTCACACGCACAACTCAAAGATGGGGAGCTAATGACTGCCCTTTGAAAATCTTTCGTATACCAACAGGGAAGCAGTGGCAAGCCACGAACTTTCTTAGCTGCCTCAAAGGTCCACCCCGAGGTGACTGACCTAGAAGCCATGTGACTCTGGGAGGTGTGATGGGGGAGGATACAGGTCACAGTTAGTGTTTAGTGGTTCCTTGGAAGCCCAGGATACACAGGCAGCCTGGGACAAGGCGGGGCTTCTGCTCTCTCCCCAGGAACTGTAAACAATGACCCTTGTGCGTAGTGTCTACGAAGAGAAGGTCAGACCCACACCCCTGTCCTCAGCCAGCATACCACAAGTACTTCCGAATGCCCATATGGATTCAGTCTCATCAATGGAAGTCTGCGTGTGCATAGTGCATGCCCACATGGTCTGCTTAAGGTCTCTGAGCCAGCTAGGTGTGGCAGCTCATGCTAGGAATCTCAATACTTGAGGCAGAGGCAGGAGGACCAAGAGTTCAAGGTCATCCTTGACACAGCAAGTTCAAAGCCAACTTTGGTGACATGAGACCCTGTCTCAAAAAACGAAACGAAACAAAACAAAACAAACAAACAAAAAGAATGGCCCCTAGGCCACTTAGCCAAGAGGGTGGAGGGCATATACCGTGGTCCCCTGGAGGAGGTTTCTTTGTGGCAGGAGAAGCCAAGTGCAAGCCGATGAAGGAGAAGTAACCCACCATGATGCCAGGTCTGAAGTCAGATCCCCAAAACCTAAGCTTAAATAAATTATAAATACCTCCAATCTGAGCAGCATCTCATTATCTTTAAGAGCTAAAGGAATCAAGTGGGCAGTATTGTGACCTACACAGCAATGAGAGAGGAGGCGGTGTGGCCTGCGGGTTCGGAGGGCCAGAGCCTCTCGGGACTCAGCTGGGGTGGAAGAGTGAGTGAGGTACAGCATTTGGGAGCCTGGTGAGAGAGAGGCCTGGCTCTGTAAAACGGAAGAGTCTCCCCTGATTTCCTCTAGACCTGGCCCTGGAAAGGAGGACACAGCAGGAGCAGGACTCTACCTTTTAAATAAAGTGAGCTGTGCTATGGGAATAATTATGTGTGGCAGATGAGGGGGGCCGGTGCTGGGGGAGGAGGCATGATGAAGGAAAGCAGTGACTGTACCGTCACAAGTGGAGTGACCGCACCCCACCTTCCCCACAAACTCAGTCTCACCTAGCTCAGGGTACCCAAGGGTCCAATGCCAGGTGGAGGAGCGCACAGGCAGCAAGCCTGCCTTTCTGCAGAGGCTGAGCCATACCTGAGGCTGTGGGGACACTACCGGGAGACACATAAGGGTGGGGCTGGGCAGGTGCAGGGAACACACCCAGATCCTTATATGAAGGCACTGGTGAAATTGGTAGAGATGTCGACTTGGCTTGGCTGGATCAGCTCAAACAGAGACTCGTAGGTCCCCACCACGAAGCCCACGAAGCCCAGGATGCTGATGAGGGCATCCTTGATGATGGTCAGGGGGCTCAAGCCCTCCCCATAGTAGGTGGTCACCTCCAGCAGGGGCGGGATGATGAGGGCCAGGGCGCTGCTGCTCAAGGAGCCTACTAGGGAGATGACCAGGTCCAGGCGTGGGACGAGGATGGCCAGAACACCTGCAGAGAGAGGGGACATCTTTGGTCAAGAACGCCTGGGACTGTGCTCACTGGTCAGAAATTTCAGTCTGGGTCTCTATTTGGAATAGAGAGCTCGAAGGAAATCAAGGCGCTATCTAGTCCAATCTCTGGGCAATACGTGACCAGAGATGCAGAATTACTACGGTCTCCTGGCTTGTGACAGCCCCGCCACAAGTTACTATGTCATGATTGCCTGTATGTATTCTAGGCTGCCACTGAACTGGAGATCTTCCTGCCTCAGCCTCCCAAACGCTGAGATTACAGCTGTGTACTACTCACCGGCTGGTCTTCCATTGAGTCTCTCCCCAAAGGGAAGGGCGGGGGTGGAGAAGAGTGTTGTGTCTTCCTGAGAGACCACTCACTTCCCTACACTGATGGAACCACAAATATATCAGTCGTCAAGTGCCAAAGAGAAAGGACTATACATTCCCAACACTTCCTTTTCCAGAAGACACCATGAGAAAACCCATGATAATTTCATCAAGTGCTTTCATGTGTGGAGGTGGGGGAGCATGGTTCTGCCTGAAGACTGTCTTCTAGGGAAAGTCCACCATATCAACAAGCCACGTCAGTCTGGAGACTTTGAACGTGTCTTGTAAACAAAAACTGGGCTGAAGAGACAGCTGGTGACGTGCTGTGAGCCTTGCAAGGGAAGCAAATGAGAGCTGGAGGGGAACGCAGCGGACTGCTCTCACCACGGGGCGCTTCGGGAGCTGCTGGACCGGAACCCTGGACTGTGGGGTGTGAGTCTCCCTCTGCCCGTGTCAGCCTCCTAGTAATTGCCCTATGAGTCGCAGGGTGGAAACATAAGCAAGGCAGCAGTCGGGGAGTTGAGCCCAGCGAGGGCAGGAGGAATGAGGCTAGGGGTGTAGGCTCTGGACTTGGAGTGCCCAGCCTCTCAGCTCCAGCACCAGACAGTTCCTTCTTATGCTTCCCAATTACCAAACAGTGACCAAAGGGGGGATCACTCACATCAAAAACTTAAGAATGCTTAAGTGCCAAATGAATGAATGAATGAATGACTTTGGAATAAACATAACCAGGTGAGAGCCAAGAGAGATATCTCTACAATGAAACTTATAAAATAACAAAGAGCCTGACGGTGGTGGCATATGCCTTTAATCTCAGGAGGCAGAGAGAGGCGAATCTCTGTGAGTCCAAGGCAACCTGGTCTACCAGAGACAGGTCTACTTGTCTACCTCGTTCCAGGACAGCTAGGACTACACGGAGAAACCCTATGTCCAAAAACAAATATTATGATGCTACAGAGGCTGGCAAGGTGGCTCAGCAGTTAAGAGTATTTACTGTTCTTGCAAAGGACCCAAGTTCAGCTCCCAGCACCCATATCAGGCAACTCACAACTGCCTATAACTCCAGATCTAGATCTAGGAAACCCAAAGCCCCCTTCTGACCCCTGTGGGCACTACACACACACACACACACACACACACACACACACACACACACACACACACACACACACACACACATTAAAAAAGAGATCTTTTTTTTAAAAGGAGGCTGGGGACTGGAGAGGGCTCAGTGGTTAAGAGCATTGGTCACTATTCCACAGGACCTGGATTTGATTTCCAGCACCCACATGGTGTTTATAACTCCAGTTCTAGGAGATCTGATGCCCAGGCACTAGGCACACGTGTGGTAAAACATCCATACACATAAAATTAAATAAAATAAGAGGCTGAGCCGAAATCTCCCCATTTTTCTTGGATATGTAAATTGATGAAGAGGAAGAAAAGTAAAGAAAACATTAGAGACAGCAATAAAAACAGGCTGCTAATAAAATGTGCAGGTATAGTTGAAAACAGTCAAATAAAGATGGAGAGTGATCCATCAATCAACTTTGCCACAAGGATTGAATAAACAGAGAAGAAAGAAAGGAACCCACACGTGTACATCTGAGTTGGTGCTACCCTGAGAGGCCTCTTCTGCCTCCCACAAGGACTTCAAAGTCTCCGGGGAAGCCAGGAAAAGCTATGCAGCTGGCGAAGATGAAGGGGCTGCCTCCTTTTATAGGACAATGAACCAGAACAGCTCACAGGAGATGAGAGAGCAGAACATGCTCTCAGAGATCAAACCCAGGCCGGCCCTGTGAGTGTCCTTCAGTACAAAGGAGGAGAGTCAGGCACAGACTGAGCCAGAGAAAACAAAGCATTAAATGAAACCAAGAGAATCTAAGGACAGGATGATGTCTAGAGGCAGGGATTGCCACTTCCTGCAGGATAGGGTAGGATAAGCCTGTGGGGAAGCAGGTCCTATGCTTCGGGACATTTTACAGAGACTTTTTCTGGAGGATCCACACTGGGAAGGCAAGTTATTTGAATGTTCCATATCCTGTCTTGCAGAAACCCTTTAGACTCAAGAGGCAGGCCCTCAGAGCTGACGAGACAAGCCACTACGCACAAGATGCAGTCTCCTCAATGTTTAAGCTCATCAGTCCTTGGAGGACACACACCTCGGGAGACGCTGAAGGTAAGAGCAAAATGCAGCCTGTGTGGTTGGTTGCTCCAGACCTTCCCTATCTTATCTGCCTCACAGGCTGTTTCCATGGGGGGGGGGCGGGGGGTGACTGCAGTCTGCCAAAGAGCAGAAGAAGGAGAAGCCACAGTTCTCAGTGCTACGAGCTCTCCAAAGGGCTGGGGAACCCATGATGGCCAGACCCAGCCTGCAAGAAAGCCTTAGTAGAGCTGCCCAAGGTTACGTGAGAGGATCAAGGTCACCTCCTTAGTTCTAGAGAATTCTTTCTACATAGATGCCAAGAAAGCTGGCCTCCTCCTACCCACTGTCCTTGCAGGAAAACAATGGTGAGCCAAGTGTGGTGGGTCAGTAAGATCAGAGTTCTAGATCCTTTAATACCAGAAGTTGTCCTCTGACCTCTACATAGATCCTGCCATCATGTATGCATATAATAGTAAATACAACAAAAAACATTCAACTCCAGTTCAGTAGTTTACAGATATATATGTATACATACACATACATATACAGATATATATTTATATACATATGGATATGCCTGAGGGAGGAGAAAAAAATCATAATAGACCCATCTTTATTTCAAAGGTGGAGGCTTGGATTTAATAATTTAAGGACATTACCAGGGAAGTCTTAATAAAATAAGCAATGAGATGCTTGCCCCAAAACAATAAAACTAACATAAAAGCCTAATTTGGAAAACTGTGAATCTCCTGAAAATCCAAATCAGAAATTAGGGATCAGTTGGTTAGGGATTCCCCAGTTTAACTCACAGAAGCAATGAGGAAAAGCTAATTTTTAAAACTTGACCTTGCTTTCAACAAACAGAACATAAGGTAATACTCTGAGTTTAGTATTTAATTTGTACTCAATGGCTCAGGATAGGGGAAAGGGGAAAAAACTTAAAAAAAAAAAAAAAAGAGGTAAACAGCCAGGTTAATCGACAGATGTTTAAAGATGAACATACAAAAATAAATAAATAAATATCTAGGATCATCTCCCCAGCTCAAGATGGACAGCTATTTAAAACAACAAGTACATACTTTCTATCAAACTAACAAGTCTTCATTAAAGACAAGGTAAAGTGGCTAGCTATTGATTGATTGACAGAGAAAGGCAAGGTCTTGTGTATTCTAAGCTAACCTTGAACTCTTAACCCTCCTGCCTAGACATCCTAGTGTGGGGATTTTGGTATGTACCACCATATCCATTTATGTGGTGCTGGGGATGAACCCAGGGCTTCATGCATGCCAGGCAAGCCCTCCACCAACTGACCTACTACCCCAGGCCTCTGCAGCGCCTTTTAGATATTTACCTATTTTAGATAGAACAGTAACAGTGCCTTCTATTAAAGTTTCCAGTCCTCACTATGGATGTGGATGAAGTGGCTATCCATTTATCCAACCATCAATTCATATCCATCCATCCATCTAGCCATCTTTTTATCCAGTTATCTATCCATCCACTCATCTATCCAGCCAGCCAGCCATCTATTCATTTATCCATCATCTATCTACCTAGGCTGTCTGTCTGTCTGTCTATCTATCTATCATCTATTGAAACAGAGTTTCATATCTATCTATCTATCTATCTATCTATCTATCTATCTATCTATCTATCTATCTATCATCTATTGAAACAGGGTTTCATATATCCCAGGCTGACCTCAAACTCCTGATTCATTCATTCATTCATTCATTCATTCATTCATTCATTCATTCATTCTCTCTCTCTCTCTCTCTCTCTCATCTATTGAAACAGGGTCCCATATATCCCAGGATGACCTCAAACTCCTGATTCTCTATCTATCTATCTATCTATCTATCTATCTATCTATCTATCTATCTATCATCTATTGAAACAGGGTCTCATATATCCCAAGATGACCTCAAACCCCTGATTCTCCTGCCTCTACCTCCCCAGTGATGGCCTTGTAGGTGTGCACACCACTCAGTTGATTTTGTGCTGAGGATGGAACCCTAGGGCTTCAAGTATTCTCAGTAAGCATGCTACAAACTGAGCTCCACCCCCAGCCCTCTGAAGTGGCTTTTAGATTGTTACTCATTTCAGTTGGGACAGTAACAGTGTGCCTTTGTTCTCGATTGTACTTTAGACCTCATCTGTAAACTACTGTCCTCACTTCTCAGTTCTTTGGGGTCACTGAGAACCAATTCTTCGCGCCCTGGTTTATGCCTTGACTCCAGCAGTATGGCTGTGTGCCAGGCTCTCAGTGGGAACAATTCAGATGTCCTCCAGGCTTCAAGTCAGTGGTTCTCAACCTTCCTAATGCTGTGACCCTTTAATAGGGGTTGTGGTGACCCCAACCATAAAATTATTTTGCTGCTACTTCCTAACTGTATGAATCATAATGTAAACATCTGATATGCAGGATATCTGATATGTGACCCCTGTGGGGGTCATGACCCACAGGTTGAGAACCACTGCTTTAAATAAATGCAGAAATAATCTCCCCTACTCACATGTTATGCAGACCAACGCAGTGCGCACACCAAAGTCCACCACTGTCTGGTAATGCTCAGGTACTCGGGACGTGACGACTGGGATGATGATCTCAGCAGCGACGTAGAACTGAAGAGCATATGTGAAGAAGATGCCTACGGAGTACAGCAGCTTCACGGACTGGTACAACCTGCAGAGAGTGAGTGCTCTCAGGAGCCTGATGGTGCACTCTGACAGCCCTGGACAGAGGCCAAAGCCGCCCCTGCACCCTGGAGACAACGGCAAAGGTCACCACCCCACATGGCTTCAGACTCACAAGTTTTAGGCCTGGCTCGTGCGCTCGCTCTCTCTCTCTATCTCTCTCTCTCTCTCTCTCTCTCTCTCTCTCTCTCTCTCTCACACACACACACACACACACACACACACACACACACACACTAAATGCAAATTGATTTTTAAAAAACCAATCCCCCATAGCTTTTATGTAAGGAAGGCCTACAAAAATGAAATGTTAATTCACAGAAAACTGGCTAAGTCAGTCACAATGCCGCCACATAGCTCTTCAAAACAAGGAGGCAAGCCAGGTACATCATAACCCTAGCACTCTGGAGAAGGAAGTAGGAGGGTCAAGAGTTCAAGGTCAGCCTCTGCTATACAGTGAGTTTCAGACAAGCCTGAGCTACATGAGAAGTTGCAAAAGAGAGAGAGAGAGAGAACAAAGAAAAGGAAAAAAAGAAAGTACTCCTCCCCCCCCACACAACACACACTTACACACCTCCTAGTGGTACACTGTGAGCGCAGAGACTGTGTCCCCATGGTGTGGTAAAATGTTCTCTGTATGTATACCTGCATATCTGAAATCTTTGCCCTGTGAACAGGAGCAAATACCTTTCAAAAATAACTATTAGACTCCAACAAGACTACTTCTGCCCTTCCCACACAATTCAGGGCATCTTAGAATCAGCTAGTGGCCAGGGGGTCCCCTGGGCCTTTTATCACAGATATGTGGCACTCCACATGGAGGTCACTGACATGTCATGAGGTACTCCAACTTACCACCCCAGAGCACAGTGCTTTCTAATCTGATTTAGTACATACAGGAAGGGCCACTCTGTCTTTAACAGAACTCCACCTTCATCAAGGCCTGTGCATATGGCAGCGAGAGCCACTGGCCACTCGAAGGCACATTCAGTAATTTAAAAGCAGCCCGGAGGGAAAGACTGAAATCACTCTGAACAGCAGCCCCCTTGGTTGGAAGTGCGGTGAACCTGACCCTGAGATGCCCGCTGACGAGGGATCCTGTGCTACACACTGACCCTACTGAGGCGGCATTTTTCCCGATCTGTCCTCACCCAGAGTCTCACCATTCAGAGTGCCATGAAACAGGCTGCACGGAAAGGCTGCTCTAGGTCCCTGGGTGTTTCTCAGGTGAGCAAAACAACTGCTCTGCACAATGAGGTTTTCAACTTCCAAACAGAGGCTGCTTCGCACATGCTCTTGGAGAGCCAGGCACTTCTGCAGGTCTGTTTTTCCCTATAGCGTGTCCACTGAGGAAAGACATTTGAGGAAGGACTCCCGAGAGCCAACAGTCCACAGGGAGATGTTCCCACCTGCACGGCACATCTGTGACTGCCCAGACAGGCCTGCCCTCCTCCACAGGTGTCTGGAATGACTGTAGGCACAGAGCGGATACTTAGTCCTTCTGGGCTCAATATTTCCCAGGAGAAATGCCTTAACAGACGGGAGGTTCACGCATGAATTCAGTACAAGCTGCTGCAGGAATCACAAGCTCAGGGTAGCCAAGCGGCAAGGAAAAGCGGCATTCTTACCTATCACCTTCTGGAAGTTTCCAATCCCCCCCCCATCCCCTCCACGTACCAGCAGTTGGGCAGGTTGAGTGTGATGCTGCCCTTAATACTATCTTCAAATTGCAGGTACCCCAGGGTCCCCAGGCTGATATAGAGGGCAGTGATGATGGTCATCCCCAAATACAGGATGAATGGAAACTTCTGGGAGTCCTTCATTTTGTTCTCAAGGGGCAGAACCTATAAAAAAGTGATAAGGGGGAAGAAAGCACGTGAGAAAGAAAAGTGGACGCACCACGGAAATGGCATTATCAGTGGCCCGGGGGACTTGCTGCACATGCATGAGAACCTGAGTTCAGATGCCCAGGACCCACAAAAAAGCCAGGTGTGGTGGCGTGAATCTGTAACCCCGGCACCTGGCAGAGGTGGGGTGGGGTAGGAGGACAGGCTGATCAATGGAGCTCGATGACCAGACAACAGTCTAGCCAAAGCAGGAAATTCTGGGTTCAGTGAGAGACATCATGTCCAAAAACGGACAGTGCCAGGGGGAGACACGTGATGTTGACTTCTGGCCTCCAAACACAAAAGCGCACACACACACACACACACAGAGCATCTTGAAAGAAAATAGAATCTTTATTGCCAGACCCCCAAGTATGCATTCCTTCAGTGCACAGTGAAGTCAGTTATTCTATCAGCAACTACACTCTCAGGCACACAACGGGCTTCAGAACCCACTGTCTAACCAGGAGTGAGGAGAGGTAAGACGTCAGAGGCTGGGGGCGCCCTTCACCTCATAGCAGTATGGCCCCCAGCAAGACTCTGATGCTTGTCCTGAGATTGCAGCCTCCAGCCAATTTTTCTAAGCATGAGCTTCCCTTCTTCAATTTGTTTGTGCGGGGGAGGGAAAGGGTCTCCTGTACCTAGGCTGGCCTCAAACTAGCTATGTAGCCAGTGATGACTTAAACACCCACTTCCCGGGTGCTGTGACAACGGGCACGTGCCACCACATCCAGCTCAAGAGATAATCCCCAATGGGGTTTCCTAAGCATTAAAGCAGACAGTGGGAATGCTGAGGGACCAGGGAGCACTCAGGCCCAATCCACAGTGCCCCTCTTACCATGCCGATGCCTTCAAAAGCAAAAATTGCCGTGCCAAAGAACAGAGGGTAGGTCTTCCATGGAGCCACCAAGGGGAGGTGTTTGGGGTCCGGGATCCCCTGGAAAAGATGAGCAAAGCCAAGGGCTATTCAGAGACTCGGACTTTGAATCACAAGTCAGGGCATACCTTCTCCTAAATCCAAGATTTCATAAAAGGAAGAAGCTGATGAGCAAGCTGGAACAGTCAACTTTTCTCTCTCTTCAGGTTGCGAAGCCCCTACTTGCTGTGGATAAACATCTGCCCAGTATACCAGATGCTCACATGCTGACGCCTGCATAAAGCCTCACTCTTTCACTCCGTGAGCGCAGCCCTAGACATTTGATATAAGAGAAGAAACTGAAGAGATAAGAGAAACTGAGCAAAGCTACTTAGAAAGAAAGAAACGGAAAGCCATCTTAAATACTCCAAAAGAAGAGATCGATTAACCACACGCTGAACATATCACAGAATATTACACACTATATAAAAAGTAAAAGTAAAGGCAAACACGGGAGTGCATGCCTGTAAACCCAGCACTTTAGGAGGCTGAGGCAGGAGGATCAGGAGTCTGAAGTCAGCTGGGACTCGGTATGTGAGATAGTAAAGAAGAAGAACATGAAAAACTGACTATTGGATAATATTGAGGAAATATTTAGTACATTATAGCCAGGTGTTGTGACTTACATCCGTAATCCCAGTCCTCAGGAGGCTGAGGCAGGAGGATTAGGAGTTCAAGATCAACCTATGATATATAGTGAGCTGGAGGCCAGCCTGGGCTACCTGGTCTGAAAAACTAACTAACTAACTAACTCCCACCACAAAGTTATGTAATAATCATGCTGCAACTATGCAAACATCAGCAGGGATAAAGCTGGAAGACGAGATCTCTAGATGGGTCTCTTCCTCCCCCACCTTCCTTTTTTTTTTTCATCAGTTAGACTGAGCACTTTAAAAATATCCAGAAGCACACGGGAAGAATGCTGAGGAATGCTGAGGATAGGAAGCAAAACAATTTCTTTTTTAAACGTAAAAGTCAAAGCTGAGGATGAGGGTGGCTCGGTCGTTACAAGAGGACACACTGCTCTTGCAGAAGACCCAAGTTCAATTCCCAGCACCTACACTGAGTGCCTTACTACTATTATGTGACTCCAGGAGGCTCTGACACCCTCTTGAGACCTCTATGAGACCTGTACTCATGTACACATACCCACACATATATGTATAATTTTAATTTTTAAAATTTGACTCTAAAAAAAAAGAACATTTTGGTATTCGGGATATAGACAAATAGGTATCTCTGCTCTAAAATGAAACCTGAGCACAAGCTCACTAGTAATTACTCCTGAGTCACAGATGAAAATATACTGGAAACAGATGCTGCCCACAGGTAAGTGACTGACAGCTGCCAGGTTTACCTATCAATCAGATGGAGCTGTGAGGAGGGGTTTCACAGTTCACAGCTATGAGTGCTGGGTGACTGAGACAGGTGGATAGGACAGCCATCATTCCATCAATTGAGTGATTGATGTTGACAATACTGATCTACAACTCAGTGAAGTAGAGAAAGTTCCCTATCCAAAGGAGCTTGTAAATTATAAACACAAGCTCAATTCTACAACAAGATCAATAAAATAAAAGCTCAAGAGAAGTGTCATAAAATACATAGATTGAAAGACCTAGGTGGGATGATCTCTTTGGTCTGTCACGGGAGGCCCATCTGGAGTCAACATTTGTTCCCATCTCCCCGGGAAGTTGTGCAACATCTAATCTAAATATGCCACATGTAAGTAGTGCGTGATCACTCCATTTGATTTCCCATACTCCACAGGATGGGGGAGGGCCTGGGACTGTACCTGGATGATGAATTGGTAGATTGTGACAAGGCTGACCAGCATACTGATGTTGGCCAGCAGGGAGAAGATGGACAGAACGCGCAGATTCCTGATGAAGGTCAGCAGCACCAGGAAGGGCAGGAAGACGAGCATGTAGAGTCGAGAGTCCATGGTGGGCATCAGGACCACAGTCTCATTGTTGTGGCAGTTGGTGGTGGTCCCGTTGGCTGCCTCTATCACCTGGAATGAGAAGGAAGGAGGCAAGCCATAGGTGACGAGAGCCAGCGGGTGTCCAGCTGGAGAGAGTTCTGACGGAGGGTCAGGTGTGTGAACTCGACATTTTACATAGGCACCAATCAATGGCTGAGGAACATTCCTGGGAGTCTTCACTGTTGCAAACCATCTGAGCTGGGTCTGATCATGTTTCACAAAAGACAGAAGGATGTGGGAGACAGATGAGTGGAAATTTAACGGTAAGTTCTTCCCATTCTAATCCTAAGCTTTCCTGCTGGTGTTCGGGAAGCAGAGAAGCCTGCAGGCCCTGAGTAGCTGTCATGCCTGAAATGAAGGGGGACACTCTAACACTTGAGTCCCCGCTTCTGGCTGTCTGAACTCTGGAACCCTAGACAGTTGGAATTCCCCCAGTAATCTAATGCTGAGAAAAGGAAGAGCCCTGGTGCCAGCCAGGGCTCCTGGGAAAGGGCAGGGATTCCACACAGTGCCAACAAGATAACCTGTCCAACCACCTTGCAGGAGAGACTGGAGCAGAAACAATGACGGGCCAGTGACAACAGGACCACACCTTGATCAGGGCTACTTCATTATATCTTTCTCTTTCCTTCATATTCAAACCTTAATCTCCTGTTGGGACCCTTGGTGGGGACCCATGGATCCTTCCGATCAGTGAGGCCATACTGAGTAAGTCTTTTTCTGCTCTTCATTATCAACTCTGTTCTTTTCATTGACTTATTCAGAACAGGAGGCTGAACGTGGCTTATTAGAGAGCTAGGGCACAGGCTCTGACCCCAACTCCATTAACAGAGCCTTTAGGGCCAAGGGTTTCAGACATCCCATGTCTGTGAGATACAACCCTGGCTTCTGTCAAGGACTGAAGGATCCTGACACCTAAGCCTGCCCGCAGCCTCTACAGAGAGAGCTATGCATGTCTACAGATAAAGGTTCCATTACTAAAGGCTTCCACAGGAGTAACACTAGAGGGCGCCACCTGCTGAGGTTTCCCTCTGCCTGCTGCCAAGGACTACAAAAGCTACCCAAGACCAGCCCTTGAAGAGCTTCTCCTCCTTATGTAGGGGTGACTTCAGCCAGGTAGAGTCCAAGGACCTGGAGCCAGCTGATGGCCACACAGGCAAGGCAAGGCAAAGTCTCTTTACATCACGGGTTTTTAGATGAGAAGCCAACACCAAAGGCTCAAACCCAAACCATTTTGGCTTGGAAGGAGCCTTGAACAAAATCTACTCGATTCTCGCCCTTCCCTGTTTTTCAGAAGAACTCTACCTGTTTAAAATTGTCAGCCAGAAACACAAAGTAGACGCAGCAGAATCCCAGCTGAGTGACAATGAGGAAAAAATCCACGATGTGCCTGCAGAGGGGACGAGAGGAACACACAGACCATCAGATCCCAAGGCTTCCCAGGAGATGAACCTCTGAGCAGCAGGTGATAAGTCAAGCTGGAGTGACAGGACAAAGCATGCCAGTGTCACCAGAACCATTTGGGAAGGATAGTATGGAGGGGCCATCTATACTCTGCAAGTCCTTTCCCTGGCTCTTGTCTTTCTGCATGAGCTCAGGGCATCACCAGAGCACAGCCTGGCGCCTGGCCTTCTCCTGCCCATCCACCACACTCAACTCTTCCTTCCTAAAGCTACAGAGAGCCCTTGGCATGAAAGACCAGGAAGCAGCCCCTTCTCAGCCTCTTCCTACAACCGGGACCCAAGAACTGACCTAGCTGCAGGTGAATGAGCAGAAACAGGTGTGCCAAAGCAGACGGCTGCTAGAGCAGCGTGGCCACAGCTGGGGACGATCTGAAGCCCCAGCGAGAGGAATAGGGTGGCCACAGCTGGGGACGATCTGAAGCCCCAGCGAGAGGAACAGGGTGGCCACAGCTGGGGACGATCTGAAGCCCCAGCGAGAGGAACAGGGTTACAGACCCTTCTCAAATGGAACATGGCACGGCACTTAGAAAGAACGGGTTAGATCTGGAACCATTTCTGGAGAAAACTATCCAAGGCATCAAAGGACAAAAAGCAAGTTTCCAAACAGCATACACGGGAAGAGCCACTTGCCAAAAAAGGATAAATGCCAGAGCACATGCATGTTTCTATGTATACAGCAAGTTCCAGAAGAACCAGAAGGGTGCCCGTGCCACCGGACTATGGCCAGTATTTAATTCTGTTTTTCAAACTGTGCCCTCTTGCCAAATGCAAACAGTATTCTTCCTATGAGAACAGGGAAGGGTGTGTGGGAGAATGGAGGGAAAGGAGGGAGGGAGGGACAGACAAACAAACTACAGTGGACACTTGGTGACCTGGCTGCTCCTCAACAGATATTCTGCCAGAGAAGAAAGGAAGGAAGGAAGGGGGGTGGGGGGAGAAGGGCACACGCCATATTATAGGGTAGAGCTGTACATGATGGCAAGCACCCTCCTCACTGAAACGAAAGTAAGGATTCAGGCCCTTGACAATGTGAATTCTCTCCATCTACACAGAACAGAAAGTGGGTTGTTTCTCTCCAGTCACCTGGAAAGTCAGGAGAAATTCCCCAGATCTCCCCACCTGCTCTGGACGCTGCCCTTGCCTGCCCCATGCCCTTCACCCCACACGGCCAGACTCCACCCTCCGGCCTCTCGTCTGCACACTCCTTGCTGACTCCATTGTTCCTGGCTTCTCTTCCCCTCCCATCCACCTTTCACCCTACGAAGCCCCTGCATGGTGGGGACAACATCATTTCTGTCAGGGAAGCTCCTTTTCTAAGCTGGAATCATTTTTGTGCCATTTATGAGAGATGGCATAAGATACATTTGTTGAACGATCGGAGCGCTCACAGCCTTCGGGGGGCCTCAGAGTGCACACAGCCTCAGGCTCTTGGGGCTGGGAAGCCTTCAGAGGTCCTTCAGGTCAGGCACCAGATATTAAAGATGAGGAAACTGAGGCCCAAAGATACCACTGGTTGAGCTAACCCCAACACCACCCTCTGCTCCTGGCACTGTCCCCACATCACACCCTCCTGTTTCCGGTCCCCATGCTGGGAGCTGTGGTCAAGAGGAAGGGGGAAATCAATCACCTTCCCCAGTGGGAGTGGCTCCGGACCCAGGCGCTTGGGCTGCACTCCAGTCCGTACATCACTGTGTCCCCATAGTCCAAAAAGGGTTTGTTCAGTCTGGAAAAGCAGAATGTATGGGTTAGACAACAACGGTAAAAGAAAAGACGGAGATACTGGGACATGGGCCAGTTCCCCGCCTGTCACCCTGAGGGGACCTCTGAGTCCCGCAAGGACCACACGTGGGGTGCACGTACATATGTGTGCGCACATGCATACACGTTCATGTGTGTACAGGTGCACACACACGGAGGACAACTGTGGATGCTGGTGTCTCCCCCAGTCGCTCTCTACCTCTTCCTGAACCTGGGGCTTGCCCACTATTAGAATAATGGCTGTCCAGGGAGCTTCCTGTCTCTGCCTCGCCGGGGCAGCCACTGCAGGAGCTCACCCCTGCACCCAGTTTCCTCTTCTACTTTTTAACATGGTCACTGGGTTTCTGAACCCAGATGCCCATGCCGACACACTAAGCATTTTACCAAATGAGCCCTCTTCCAAGCCCTGGGTCACAGGTATTAAGTAAATGGATGGAATCCTCATCATAATCCACAAGCATCTGGTAGAGATATTTCAGTGCAGTAAATTAACAAGCGCAAAAATCAGAATGTGGTCTCTGCCCGCTGGACATACGTAAATTGAACAGATAAGCCCAAAAAAGGTTAAAAAAAAAAAAAAAAGCAACACCACAGTGACAGCAGCCATCCCCAGCTAGGTGACGAACCCAGAGGAGCTGTACAACCCACTTTCAGACTGACGAAGGACCACGCTGGCAATCTCCGCCCCTCAGGAAGTGGCTGGGGGGGGGGGGTGTCTCACCTGCGGCATAAGTGATGAGCACACTTCACCAGGATACTCATGCAGTGCACGGCCACGATGCCAATCACCAGCAGGCTGAGAGGGCCCAACTGGGGACCGAGGTTGCAGACAAAAGAAAGAGAAGCAGCAGAATTAGGAGAGAGCCCGAAAGAGACTGGGTGTGCAGATGGCAAAATGCTATTAGGGCACTTCTAGGGACAGAGCTCCGGACAGCAGGAGAGAGACATGATCCAGGAGACTGGACCTGTGTGTGTCCTCAGCCCTGGTCTAGACAGTTGATCTGTGGACAATGGATCCACAGGGCTGAAGTTCCTGGCAGGCTCTGGGATGTAGCAGGGGTAGTGATCCTGAGGGTGATCAGCAAGGTCAGCACTTGGACGGCCAACACCTCCGAAACCATGATGGCGCTGGGCAAGCAGCTTACGTGTGGTGAGTCAAAGGGAGGGAGGGGCTGCCAGCTAACGTCACTGGCCCAGGCTCAGAGCCTAGGAAGTGCCTGGCACACAGAGAGCCCTAATGCACAGCTTTTGATGCGTGAATGTCTAAAACCTTTACCAAGAGGCCTGCATTTTTCACTGCCAGCGGCAGCCCCAGGAGTCCGGTGCCAATGTTGCCTTTTAGCAGGTGGACCAAGGTCTGGAACCATCTGAGGTAGGAAGGCAAGGAGGAAGCATTAGTTACAATTCGGGCCGATGCTTATCCACACATTATCTTATCTGATTTCCCAAACAATCTTGTGATGTCTTATTTCATAGATGAGGAACCAACTTGTTCAAGGGGCATGCCTCCCAGGAACAGCACTTCCTAAGCCCTCCTCTCTTAGAAGCCAGTTCAGAGGGATAATGGAGGCTCTTTCCAGGCATTCCATCTTTTCTGGCTGCATTCAGGGCTGGATTTGACCACTGAGTGAACCACCCTGACAACTCCCAAAACGCCACAGAGGATGACAAGATGTAACTATGAAGGGTAGACCTCAGTGTGGGAAAACAGGGGTAATCAAATAAATAAATAAAGTCCAAACTGGCTGTGGTGGTGACATTTAATCCCAGCACCTAGGAGGCAGAGACAGGTGGAGCTTCTAGAGTTCAAGGCCAGCCTGATCCTCACAGCCAGTTCCAGGCCAGCCTGATCCTCACAGCCAGTTCCAGGCCAACCAGGACTATATATTGAGTCTCTGTCTTAAAAATTAAAAACAAATAAACAAAAAAACTACTCGATAAATAAATAAAATAAAGCCCAACTCCTCTAACAGTCAGTCACCCAGTACCATGAGGGACTCAACATCCCAACTAGGCCAGGCATGGTGGCACACACCTTTAATCCCAGCCCTTGGGAGGCAGAGGCAGGAGAATCTCTGTGAGTTCGAGCCCAGCCCTGGTCTACATAAGTTCCAGGACAGCCACGGCTAAATAGAGAGACCCTGTCTTAAAACAACAACAACAAATGTTTCTATTGGACTTTGTGTTTGAAAAGATAGAAGCCAAATGCTGCTTTGGGCTCAGGACTAGAGAAGCCCTCTTCAGTGGTCCCTGGTTCACCCCTGTGCCCTAAGGACAGAAGTCCCTCTAAATTTGTACAGATTGCCCCCACTGTTTTATGACTTCATATAAAGCCTCTCACGTGTTCTCATTCATTTTTTTTTCACTCCACAAATACTTGGGTGGATATGGATGAGTCAGATGTGGATGTCAGCCTCTAGAGATATGTAATATCTCAAGGGAAATAAGAGATGAGGGGGTAGGGGAACAGAGCCAGGGAGAATTGAGGCAGGTGAGTGGGGGGCAGAGACCTGAGGCCAAAAGGTGAAGTGTGTGTGGTAGGATGGGGGAGCTCACTGCCATGTGTAGTGGGTAGCCATTCCAGCTTTGTTCTGGAAGTTCCAACCCCCATTGAGACTTCGGCAACTGTCACGCCTACAAGGCGGAGCCAAGGGAGGCGCCGGAGGACCCGAGATCTGGATCGGCGGGCGCTCTCTCTGTTGCGGGACCCTGGACTGGAGAGGTGGACTGAGCAGAGCTCCAGAGAACACCGCTGGACTGTGATACACCTTCCCCAGACTCCGCGACCTACCTATTCCTTAATTTGTAAGTTACGCCATTAAATAAATCTCCTTTTAACTACGTGGAGTGGCCTTAATAATTTCACCAATAGCCATGGGCAAGGGGAGGCTACAGGCCCTGCTGAGAAACAAGGATCACCTGAGGAATGGGTTGTGATAACAGCAAGGGTGAGTCAGGAGTTTCCCCTTCTATAGGGAAGGCAGAGGCCACCCAGACCACACAGGAGTGTGCTGGTCATACCTTTCTTTGCCTCTTGTTCCCCCACGACAGAGCAGGAAACAGCTCAAGTGAGGTGCCTTCAATCCCTCAAGACTTGGCCCTGGACAGAAAAATCCTTTTGCACAAATAGCCCTCAAGATCCTTCAAAACTGACATTTGCACACAAATCTGCATTTGGCAGAAATCAAAAGTCAACAACATTGCTGCCCACAAAGGCCATTCCCTCAAGTCTACCAGGAAGGTCATCTGATCTACCTCCATTCTAGCATCTGCAGGATGGACCATTGAGAAAAGGCCTTTGACTCCCAGGAGTCCTGCAAGGGTCCAACCGCATTATCAGCAGCCAGCAGCCAGGAGACGTAACGGGCTGTTAAGTCTCTGTCCTGGCAAATAAATGTTTAACCCACTGAAGTGCAAAGGTAAGTTTGTACCACACCCTCTCTCCTCCCTGAAGCCTTCCCCAAACGCCGCTGTGCTGGGCTTCCTGGCCCCAGACTTGGCTGTCTGTCGATCTGATCTGCGTGGCCACTCCCTTCCACTCTGGGAACTGTTATCTCACCCGAACCGAGAGGTAACGGGACCAGGGCAAGGTGATCCCGAAGTCCCTTCCACTCAGAAACATCAGGATTCTAGGCCGAGGGTCAAAATTGTCCAAGATGATGTCCCCTCAACACCAGGTAGGCATCACAGTATCGCCTCCAAGGCTGACAGTCTACCACAGGGTGGGTTAGCTTCTGAAGACCTACCAGGTCCCTCCAGTTTTCATTTGTGCCTTCAGTGGCTCTTAGGCTTTTCTTTCTTTCTTTTTTATTTTTCTGGTCCCAGGTCTTATTTTATTCTCTGATGAATTAAGGACCCCTGATATCTTTGCTTATGTAGGTTTTATCTACATAAGTTATATTACTAAAACCCAAACTTTAAATTTTACAATTTAAAATAACAGTAAGTCTAATACATACTAGTAGTTTAATGATTAACATTAAATATGGGAATGGTATTGTATCACTTGTTTTTATAAAGAGTCACTTAATTTTTTAATTTATGTGTATGAGTGTTTTGTCTGCACTCATGTCTGTGAAACATGTAAGCGTAGTGCCCTCACAAGCCAGAAGAGAGTGTCAGATCTCCTGGGACTGGAGTTATGGACAGGTGACCCACCATGTGGTTGCTGAGTATCAAGCCTGGGTCCCCTGGAGGAGCAGCAACCATCTAGACCTCCAGCCACTCATTTTTTTATTTTTATTTTTTTTGGTTTTTCAAGACAGGGTTTCCCTGTGTAGCTTTGCGCCTTTCCTGGAACTCACTTGGTAGCCTAGGCTGGCCTCGAACTCACAGAGATCCGCCTGGCTCTGCCTCCCAAGTGCTGGGATTAAAGGCATGCGTCACCACCGCCCGGCCATTTTTTTTTTTAAATTGTATTTATGTGTGTGTGCGCGCACACTCACGTATGAGTGAGAATGCCCTCAAAGGCCAGAAGAGGGTACGGGATCCCCTAAAGCTGAAGTTATAGGGAGTTGTGAGATGCCCAAAATGTGGGTGTTGAGACCAGAACTCAGGTCCTCTGCAAGGGCAACAAATGCTCTTAACCACTGAGTCTGCGCTCCAGCACCACCTCCCCCATCACTGTTTAAAATATCTCCTAAATGTCTCACCTAAGAGAAGACAGCTGGGTTTCTGCTTCAACCCTCAATCTACATGTGCTGCTTTGCTGAAAGCCTATGAGAAAGTGTGCTCTCCCTAGACACAGAGCGGGAAAAAGAAGGAACATTTTAGCCGTCTCTTGAACTACGGCAGTTCTTCTCTGACATCACTCCAAAATGAAATGCAGGGGTCCTTTGTTGTTGTTTTGAGGCAGGGTTTCTCTGTGTAACAGTCCTGGCTCTCCTGGAACTCGCTCTGTAGACCCGGCTGGCCTTGAACTCACAGAGATCCACCTGCCTCCATGCATGGGTTCTTTATCAGTTAGCTGCAACATGGACTCTGAACCTCCCATGATCCGTTCCTTTAACACACGGTTGCAGCTGTCTGCAGCGACCTTTCCCTCACGCACAATTTCCTAACATACGTGGAGGTTCCAAGGTTCCGAATACCAACCTCTTTCATGACGGCAGCTCAAAGCCACACTTTGACCTCACCGGAAAGCATGTGTGAGCTCACAGTGCTGGGTACAAGGGTGGATGGGATGTTCTGTTTGTTTGACTTTTTTTTTTTCTAATTTTTCTTGAAAGTTCAAATTTTACGTGAATCACAAAAACATTGTTGATGGTTTTTCTTGAGTTAATGGGTTCGTTTCTTTCATTTTCAAAGGAAATGCTTAAATATTAGGGTATGGGAAACCTAGTTAGCTAGTTGTTCTTTCTAGTAAAATAAACCTTTTCTGTTAAAAAAAAAAGTGAACAAAAACTCCAGTTAGTTCAGTTGGCAACTGCCAATACTTGCACTCTGGGATCTGGTATTTTATATAGTGACTACCAAGAGACCCATGCTAAGGGTTGCAATTTAATAAGAATTAATGATCTCACTATCTCGTCAAGGACTTGTTTGGTTATTGGAGACAGGGTCTCATGCATCCCAGGCTGGCCTTGAACTCCCTATGTAGTCCAGGATGACCTTGAACTTCTGATCCTCCGGCCTCCAGCTCCCAAATGTCCCCACACTGAGTTTATGTGTTATGAGACCTAGGCAAGCACTCTGCCGCTTGAGCTACGGCCCCAGCCCTCATCAAGGACGATCTCAAGTGAAACTGGCCTTTTCCTTCTACTCACAGGTGACTAGGATAGTGGAGATATGGGGGGGTCGATGGGGAGGGAGCTGCAGACACACACTGCTCCTGCGTCCTCATGCACATGTGAACAGGACGAAAGGCAAATGACATCTTAGCACTTTTAGGAAGAGAAACAGTCTTGGGACCCCAAAAGCTCTACAGAGCGTATTTGGCAAATGGCTGTTCCATTTCAACCAAGACTAGCTGGTGTCTCAGCCTGCTGGCCTGGGGAAGCACCACTGGGGTGGGATAGAGAACTGTTACCAAGGACTCAACAGGGCAACAAGAAGGAAAATGAGCCCTACTGTGTGTAAACTGTCCTACTGCGTGTAAAGTGCCCTAGTGTGTGTGATCCGCCCTAGAGTGTTAATGGAGGCTGCTGTCAGTACTGTCAACAACTCCATGGCCCGGAATGTTAGGGGAAATCACAACACTCTGGCACAGAAATGCCTAAGATCTCTATTTGATCGCACTCACTACTCTGGGCTTTTAACTGATCTTTCAACTTCTAGAAGAGTCGGTATGCTTAAGCAGCTCTTCCAAGGTACTCTGCTCCTTAATAACGTAGATGACAAGGAAGGGTGAGGGTCTCACATCATGTCCCTCACACTACCTAGGAGAGATTAACAAGGGTCCCCAATCAGCCTTGGCCCACCTGGCATGTTTCCTGAATAAATGCCTGGGGAGATCCTGTCCCCAGACTGGAGTGACCGATACTCTAAGACCCAAATGTATAATACTTTGCCCTGTATCTAGGAAAATGTCCTAACACAAGCCGAAGGAGGGAACTGTCTACTTGGCTTGATTTCCAAGAGACCAGGGAAAGTGATAAAAGCAACCTTGAGGGCAGTCCAGGCACGTGTCCTTGAACGGCTGACCTGGAAAGGCCAGGCAGCTGGTCTTGAGTTTCAGAAAGACGTCTATAAAAGTGAAAATTTAGACTGAGCACAGAAAGCACTGTGCAAACAACTGATGATTGGAAGAAGTATTTCACAAGCCCTGAAGGGAGTTCCTTCTCCCTGGGAGACACTGATGGGGCGGATGAGGCCAGAGGGGTGACAGGAAGGAGGTCCCGGCTGCCACCAGCAGCACCTTAAGCAATCTTTTCCACCACCTAAATCTGCAAATAAATCGGGACTCTACAGTAGTGTGCTGTATGGGTAATGTGCTACAAGCCAGAATCTTTGTGCTAGCGGTGGCAAGGAGCCAATCATGTGAACAGATCATTCTCCATGCCCGGCTTAGTTCACAGGGGAAAATGTCCCTCCAGGAGAGAGTGCAGGCTGAGGGCATGTCCCCACAACTTCCACAGTCCTCTGGAGCAGTCATGGAGAGTGGAGGCGTGTAGCATTACGCTAAGGCACAAAGCAGCCCTCGGTTAAGTCACAGCCAACCCACCATGGAACACAGGAAGGGTGACAGCTGAGACTGGGGATGAACGACAGGGCTGCCAAGGACAGGGTCCTGGCACCTTGGAAAAGGCCAGGGGCATGCTGGGAAACTCAGCACGGAACCCCTCCCTCTGAAGCTTGCAGTTCAAGGAGCAATCCTCCTACAGCCAGTCCAGTTTCCCAGTGGGCTTCTCAACCGGTCCTCGGAGCTGGAGAGATTGAGAACCAGAGGGCCAGACTGTACCAGATGAGACTGGTATCGCTTCCAGGTTTGAGACTGCAGCCTCCTTAAGGGACGCAAAGTGTCTCTTCCCTACCAACTCTGGAGGGTTCTCAAATACAGCTGCCACTCCCTCCCTCAGCTCTGCCGGGAGGCTCTGCCGAGGAAGCGCTAATGGGAGGTATCTGACACTCGGTTCTAGCCCAAGAGATTATCCTCTAGAGGCTTTTAAGTCAAAGCTCTTCCTGGCCACCAGCCTCCTGGAACTAACAAGGAATAAGGAATGACTAGGGAGGGGAGGAACCCCTTGCTGGTCCTGCCCGCAGATAGCCTGCTTTCCCTGTCAAGCAGGGTATGCAGAATGGGAAGATGGAGGCCCACAGTGCTCCAAGGGACACTTGGGGACAGGAGAGCCCACTCCATGGCAGGACGTCACAAGTACTCACGTTGTGCTACTGTTCTCCCCTAAGCGTTGGTAGGAGCCGGGAGAGAAGTTGCCAAGGCCTTCAGATGGGCTCTCCTCAGGGCTCACGTCAGTGGAGCTGTAGTCGTGATAGTCTTCGTTCCGAAGTCTCTGTGTGGACATGGTAGCTGGGGGGACAGGGGCAGCGTTAAGACCTCCAGTAGCTGGGGCCTTCATCTCCAAGTGTGGGGTGGGCTCAGTCGCAGAGGTAGGCATTGTCCCAGCTGCTCCCAGGGATGGATGCACTACGGAGTGGGTCTAACCAGAATGCCCAGTACCAACCCAGGAGAATGCAAGAGGCACAAAGTCCACGGGGCAGGCTGGGCCTGCTTGGCCTCTGCCTCCCCACCTTCCCACATGGTGCCACACTCATAAATTTCTAAATTCATTCTAGGGCACCTGGGCAACGAACAGGTGAGGCAATGCTGGGCAGGGCAGGGGAATGCAAGTGTGCACTTCCAGGAAGCCTTCCCTGGTCTTCTGGTTTGGTTCACCTCCACCCTCCTCCGAGCTTATCTCTTGGACCTCAAGCAGTAGTTAAATCACACACCTTTCCCAAGAGCGAGCTCTCATGAGGCGACATGAACCTGGATGTTTCTTCAGATGTCCTTTTTATCCTCTGCCTTCAGCAGAGACCACGGTTATAGTCATGAAATCCTCTCTGGGTCACCCAATTCTGCTCCAGCTCCACAGGGTCCCAGACCACAAACAACCCCCTCACTCCCACCATGGGCTCAGTCCATCTCCTACTCTTTGGAAGCTGTGATGGTTAATTTTAATTGTCACCTCGACACAACCTACAATGGCCCAAAAAGAGAATCTCAACGAAGGTCTGTCTAGATCAGGTTGGCCTGTGGGCATGTCTAGGGGGAAACTGTCTTAATTAAGTTAACTGACGTGGAAAGACACTGCCCATTATGGGCAACACCACTCCCTAGAAAAATCAAGCTGAGCACAAATAAGCAAGAGAGCATGTCTACATTCATTTCTTTTTCCTTTTGACTGTGGATGCAATTAGCTCAAGTTTCTGTCACCTTGACATCCCTGAAATGAATGGACTACTGCCTAAAATTATGAGCTAAACTAAACCCTTTCTCCTCCAAGCTTGTTTACATCCGGGCCTTTCATCACAGCAACAAGGACGAAACTAAGATGGAGTGATCAGGAGAGCTTGACTCCTTACCCTGGGCTCTTTTCTTGCCACCAACCTGAGTGCTGGAATAGGGTGGCCGACCACAGCTCGAAGGAAAAGGAATAGGAGCAGGAGAGACCATGAGATACCCCATCTTTGTCTCAGTAGCTCCTCTCCACGATGCTGTGTTGGGGCTCATAAAATGATACCCCAAAGTGCAGTACAAAAATACAGCTTTGGCATGCCAAGCACGTTGAACTAAAGGAGACCTGAAGGCCATAGAAATGACCCCAACAGCAAGGTCCATTGACCTTCTCCTGTCCCATGCCTCCCTCCCAACCTTTGTCCCTGAAGTGAACTCAGAAACCAGAATTCTCCCCCATTCTGCAAAGCAGCCACAAAACCTAAAATGGCCATTCTGTCCCTTCTGCCTTCGTAGACCTGTCCTGGAAGGAGAGAAAGATCCACACAGAGGCAGAAAGGACTGAGTGGTCAGACTGCCGGGGTGGAGCTCAGCTGGCTTCCACTACCACACACTCTGTGACCAGCTTTCCACACAGCTGCCCACACTTCAGCAAATCGGAGCATACAGATGGGAATGTGAACTCAAGGTGGACTGTTCCCCCTGGATCCTTCCATAGTCTTCTCTGAAGGCTCCCATGTCACACAAAATGCTGACTGAATAAACACTTGAGCCCTCATTAACCTGTCTTCTTACAGGAGTGTTGGCCGTGACCTTCATGATGGGGAGGACGGTGTCACGCCTTTCCAGCCCTCTGCCTTCTCTTAAATTTTTATAGATCTGCTCATGTTTAAAAGATGGTGAAAGAAGTAACCCTCCCTGTTGTGTACTGAGGAGGGATGGTGAGGATGTGTCCTCTCCACATGGCTCTGGGCAAGAGAGGAGGGGAGGGCTTCTCTCAGCCAGGTGAAAGTTGTGGAAGTCCCTACAATCCTAGCCCAGTGTTAAGGAGCCTTCACAGGTCACCTCAAGCCCCTCGTTGTATAGATGAAGGCTCTCCCCCAAAGATGGAGGAACCTGTCCTGCTAAGCGGTAGCAAGGCAGGAAGTATATGTCCCTCCTGACTGCCTCCTGCTGTGGAAATGTCTACTGATGACAGTGCCAGGTGCTGTGGGAACTAAATGGGAAAAAGTCAACTCCATATCCTTCAAGAATCCGCAGTCAAATAAGGGTGGGAAAGTACATTAGCAATAAAAATGATCAAGACAAGCCATCCCTTCTCCATCAGGCTCTCCCCCAGCATACAGACACTAGCCTGGCTCTGAGATGCTATCTCAGGGTGAGAAGCTGCCTCTCCAACTGCCACCCCAACACCAGCTGCCCAGAAGATGTCTCTCTGCTCAGGGCTCCCCTCTGGGGATGCCCGAAAACCAGCCCTGCCTCCAGCACAAGAGTGATCCAGGGACACATCATCTTTTACCAACTGCAAGTCAGGAAAGGATTCGTGCATCCTCACAAAGTGGAGAGTCAGTGGAGAGTCAGTAATGGGCCTGTCTTAGTCCACTCTCTGTCGCTGTAACAAACTATCTGAAGCTAGGTAATTTATTAAGAAATGAGCAGGGGCTGTTGAGATGGCTCAGCGGTTGAAAGCACTGGCTGATCTTCCAGAGGTCCTGAGTTCAATTCCCAGCAACCACATGGTGGCTCACAACCATCTCTAGTGGGATCTGATGCCCTATTCTGGCCTATAAGTGTACATGCAGATAGAGCACTCATGCATAAAATAAATAAATCGAGAGAGAGAGAGAGAGAGAGAGAGAGAGAGAGAGAGAGAGAGAGAGAGAGAGAGAGAGAAAAGAGAAGAGAAGAGAAATGAGCTCACAATTCTGAGGGTTCAGGTACCTGCTGGCTTCCCTCAAGGGTCTCACACTGCTTCAGGCACGGCAGCAAACCAGAAGCTCTTGGGGAAGTGAGGAAAGGAGGTCACAAGAGTGAGGAGAAGAGGTCACAAGGTGAGAAGAGACCAAGGGGAGGAGTCATGCTCACTTCCTAACTGTCCATTCCCACGGTTACTAACCCACTTGCTGGGCAACTACATTAATCCCTCCATGAGAGTAGTCCCATGGGTCTCTTAAAGACCCCCACGTTTCTCAAGGCCATCACCTTGGGGTCAGAGCCTCAACATGACTTTCGGTGTAGATAAAGCACATTTAGTCCACACAGTGCCTGCAACCCCATGGAGGGGGCTCCCTGTTCCACTGCCCGGGCTCCCACTGAGAGTCTAAGGGTTCCACTTATTCACGTGATGCAGAGATTCGAGCATATCTGGGGAAAGTAAACTCACACGTGGACCAGGAAAGGAAAACCTACATTGATGGAGAGAGCCGAAAACCTCTTCGTCATACAAGCAAAAGCTAAGAATAAGTCGAGGAGGCCTGGGTGTGAAGTCAGCCTCTGTCTCCGATTTGCTTGGTAACTCTGAACAATTTTCTTTCCTCTGATCTTAGTTTGCAAACGCAAACAGCAGCATGGCAAGTGCAGACTGGGGCCCCTCTGTAGCGCTGATGCTCTGATCACAGGATGTAATCACTTATGTGAATATCAACTTATTTCTAGTCTCTTCCAACACACCCGACGCATCTAAACAGAACCTTGTACGTGAACTGTGAGTGTTACTGAAGGCAGAAACAAAACAGGACAACGATAAATCCCCCAACCCCAACCCATCACCAAAACCACTGTGGCCAGGGTGTGCTGGCACACCCTATAATCCCAGCAGTCAGGAGACAAATTACAAATTCAAGGCCAGCCTGAGCAATACAGTAAGACCCTGTCTCAAAAACCTAATTAAGCCAGGTATGGTGGCTCATCCCTTTAATCCCAGCCCTTGGGAGACAAAGGTAGGTGGATCTCAGCAAGTTCCAGGCTAGTCAGGGCTACATAATGAGACCTCATCTAAAATTAAATACAATTTAATAATAAAATACAGAAAGTTTATTTTAAAGGAACTGCTGTGGCACAGACTCTGTTTATCCCTGACGCTGTAAAGAGCTCTCTCTATGTCCTAGGTAAAAAGTGAAGTTCCCCACCGGAGGATGAAGCTAAGACAATTATTAAGAAATAAACTGAAATCTCTAGATCTGGCGACTACCCATAGGGGGAGTGTTGCTTAGCAACTGTGTGCATATTGATAACGGGGGGGGGGGGGGGGGAGATGCCACTTATAGGTGCTGGTTAATGATAAACAAAATAAATCAATAACACGTGCTAAAGAAGCAGGTGATTCCGGGCTGCCCCAGCAAGGGGAAGAAGAAGCAGGCAGACGACAGCAGCACACGGCTTGGACATATGTTGCATTGTGTAACCGAGGAACGCGCTGAAAGAAGCATGAAGTTACAACACACTGTACATCCAGGGCTCAAGGCCAGGACCATGAAAGGGGTGGAAATCTAATAACCAAGGAGGCAATGAGAACATCCAACCTTGTGACTCAAGAGCTACATTTGCTTTGTTTTGCCTTGTTTGTTTCCGGTTTTGTGATGGGGATCAAATCCATGGACGTTCTACCATTGGGCTATATCATCGGTACCCCTCTGACCCCCATTTTGTTGGTGCTGTTGAGACAGGGTCTTGCCCTTGAACTCACTCGTGAGATCTTCTGGCCTCGGCCTCCCAAGTAGCTGGGATTATAGGCCTTCGCCCCCAGGCCGGGCCACAGAAACAGTCTCTAAGGGCTGACACATACATTAGCCCTTTTCTTCGGGATCTTAAAGATCCTTCAGCACTGAGATTGACAGGTGGGAAGGAGGAGAGAGGTGCTTGCTTGTTCGGGAAGAACCTTACATTTGCACAGTTGTCCAAATGGACAAGACCAGTCTGGGAGAAGGCATGTTTCCCAGGGCTGGGGATAGGGCCCAGCTGGTGGGGAACAATGGCTTGCTTAGCATGCACGAGGCCCCTGGTTCCATCTCCAGCACCAGTGTGGGAGTGCAGGTCTGTAATCCAGCACTCAGGAGATGCAGACGAGAAGGATCACAAGTTCTAGGCCATCCAAGGCTGGCCCAGGTTACAAGAGACCCTGTGTCAGAGACAGAGAAAAGGAGGGAGTGGGAGGGAGGAGAGAGAGCCCATCCCCGGCAAGGCTGGGCAGCAGCCCGTCCTCAGCTGGTACACTGGGGAGGGTTCGCACAGCCACCCCAATCTACACAGGGTCTCCTCTTCCTCTTCCCTTTCCTGCTCTCCTACTGGGCACCCACCCACCCGCAGGCTCCCTTGAGGAAGCCAGGCATCCACACCAGCTATAGCAACTGCCAACCCCTGCCCCCTCGGGAGATTTAATGGGGCCTGTTAATGTGAAATGAGGGTTGTGTAATACGAGAAAGTTGAAGCAGGCTTGTCTTTCAGGTTCTTGAGGACAACCACAGTTTATAGATGATGTGTGGTCCATCAACAGAGGGCAAAACCTCCACCCGGCAGTACCCACGGGGAGGCTGAGGCAAGACTGCCAGGATGGGCTACAAAGTGAGACGACACAAACTCAGTGACCAAAACTGAGCCCCGTACACACTAGAATAAAAATGACACAATGCCTCATGAATGTGTAATTTTGTGTTGCCTATGTGTTACAGTAATATTACTTTGGAATATACTCAGTTAAATATTAAAATGCAAAAATTACTTCTTGGCCTTTTGACTAAGATCAGAAGTAGAAATTGCAAAGAAAAAAGATTTTTTTTGCTAGATTTTAATGCTATTACATTAAATTTAGAAATCAGACAGAATGTGCATTCTTACCCATTGGCTCTACTCAGCCAAGTCTAGGATTCCTTATTTGAATTTTTTTTCTTTCTTTTAGACTCAGGGTCAGCCACTCAAGGGCTGGGTTACAGGTGTGCACCCCAACACTCAGCAGTTTTGGTTTTATTGGACTTCCTAAGTGACCCTGACCACAGTAATTCACATAAAGGGCTTCAAAATACATAATCTTATTATGATGCCTATACTTCAGGCCTCACCTCCCACCACAGTCAGGAACTGGTGGCAATTGTTAAAAATAGTTTTTAAGATTTAGTTTACTGATGTGTATGTATGTGCATTTTGTGGGAATATATGTTAGGAAAGGGTATCAGAGCCCCTGGAGCTGGGGTTACAAGCAGTTGTGTCCTTCCAAGGTGGGAACTGGAAACCAAGCTTGGCCCTCTGGGTAGATGAGCAAATGTGCTTAACCTCTGAGCCATCTCTCCAGCACACCATGGTGATTTCTTGCAAGCTAAAAGCACAGCCTATTATTTTCAGGCCATGAGTTGGACTCTGGAACGCAAAGCAAGCAGCAAATCCTTTTCTCTGGTGCTAGAATTCTAAAGACATGAGCAGAGGACACAGACTGAGTTGCCCAAAGCGGTCTAGAGGGAGGGAAGTGAAAACTTGTTACATCTACAAGAACAGTTAGAAACAGCGTCGGGAAGCACTCCACCACAGCCACCACAGGGTATTCTGCAACCCAGCCTCGTGCCCGAAGGAGTCCCATGCTGCGGGCAGCCACAGGCCAGCTGCTATTGTCCACAGTGCATGGCAACTAAGGGACAGGCAAGCACGCTCAGTTTTTACACACACACACACACACACACACACACACACACACACACACACACACACACACACACACACCAAGTGCCAGGGCCAGGCGTGACTTCAGAAGAACCTACTCCAGCTTCTCACCCAGAGGCAAAGCAAGGCATATGCAGAGATGGCCCCATCCAGCCACCAGATGCTGAAAGATCACCTGAGATTCCAAGCCAGCAAACCACAGTCCCAGACCAATACCCTTCTATCACCAGATGGTACACGCTCTAACTTGCCTAGCCCCAAACTGGTCCCAGAGCTGGGTGGGCAGGGGGTATTCTGCATGATATAAACAGGCTGGCATCAGGAGTGCAACTCCAGCTAAGTCATTCACTCTGCTTTTGTCTGCCCTCCTTCACCTGAGAGATGTCCCCAGTACACCAAGCTGAAATATTGTTAGGAAGATAAAATAAATGGCAGGCGCGTTGCCTGGCACACAGTGGACTCTCAGTGATAGTAGTGATTGTTACCATGGAGACACTCTGGACCAGACAAAGATTCTTTACACAAACTTTTCAGTGCCTTTCCCAGTTAACACCCTACAGGAGTGTCCAGATTTTCGACAACTTGGCACCTCAAGCCAGGGTCACTGTATTAGTCGGATTCTCTAGAGTCGGATTCTCTAGAACTGACTAGAACCCAGTAGTTGTTCAGGCCACAGGGTTGGATGTCTCAGCTGGTCTTTATTCGGTACTTGCCAGAATCCTGAAGAAGTAGGTTCTAATTACAGTGAAGGAATGGGTTTGTTAGCAAGAGCAAGCAGGCAGAGAGCTCTCCCTTCTTCCATGTCCTTTATACAGGCTGCCAGCAGAAGGTGTGGCCCAGATTAAAGGTGGATCTTCCCATCTCAAAAGACCTGGATTAAAAGTGGGTCTTCCCATTTCAAATTATTTAATTAAGAAAAAAATCCCTCACAGATGTACCCAGCTGCTTGGGTTTGGGTTAATTCCAGCTCTAGCCAAGTTAACGACAAAGAATGGTCATCACAGTCACCCAGGAGAAGGGAATCTCAATTGAGAAAATGCCTACATCAGATTGCCCTATTGGTACATCTGTAAAGCATTTCCTTGATTAATGACTGACGTGGGAGGGCCCAGTTCACTATAGGTGGTACCACCCATGAGCAAGTGGTCCTGGTTGGTGTAAGGAAGCGGACTGAGCAATCACGGGGAGCAAGCCAGGAAGCAGTGTTCCTCCTCCATGGCCTCTACTTCAGGTCCTGCCTTGCTGATTCCTGCCCCAATGCCCTTCATTATAAGCTATAAACGTAATAAAGCCTCTCCTACCCAAGTTGCTTTTGGCCACCGTAACACAGCAACAGAAAGCCAACTAGGACAAGGACTGAGATGGGTCTCTAACTTGGAAATGTTGAGCTATGTGCCAAAGCCCTGCAATGCCCCCATACAGGCAGACTGCCGAACTCACGGAGAAAGCAGCACAGAGGAGCGTCCCCCCAACTCCCTCCCCCCAGGAGCAGGTCATTGAGTTCTGGCTTGGGTGTCCAGGCTTCCAAGAGCAATGTGTTTGGGGTAGCCTCAGATTCAGCATTCTGTGGTTTCCATGCTAGCTAGGTACCTGACGTGCCAATCTGTGATGCGGAGGTCGGCATTTTGCATCTGGCCAAAGCAAGGAGGCTAAACGTGACTCTCCTTCACAGGAGAAAGAAAACTCACTTCAGGAACGCGGTTCTAGAAAGGGTTAGCAGAAGCTTCGGGGGCTGGTGAAAACAGAGACAAAGCCATTCCCCAGCCCAGCACAAGGTCTGGCTTCAAGACCGAGAAGAAGCAACAGCAGCCAGGAAGCTTAAGAGCTGAGACCCACATGAGGTAGAAGTTGGGGCAAAAAGGAAGAAAACGGGGTTCTGGCAAGACAGCTGTCAGTAAAATCTTGCCTTGCAAACACAAGGACCTGAGTTCAATTCCCGAATCTAAGAGACAAAGTCAGCACGACGACGATGCCCTCATAATCCTGGTGCCGGAGAGGAGCAGACAGGTGAATCCATGGAGCTCATGGCCAGCCCGTCCTAACCAATCAGCAAGCTCGAGGCCAAGGAGACTCTGTCTCAGCAAAGGTAGATAGTGTCTAGGGAACATCACCTGAGGTGGTGCTCTGACTTTCACACACACACAAACACAGAGAAAGGAGAGGGAGGAAGATGGGGGACAGGGAAAGAGGGAAGAGAGGGGGTAGGAGGGGGAAAGGATTAGGAAAGAGGGAAAAGGAGAAAGAGAAGGAAAACATAACTGTATTTAGGTCAGCTCTCTACCCAGCACGGCCATTTCACCTGCAACATCCCCCAAGGTAATCAATTAAATGCCCAATGACAATTCCATGTGGCAACAGGGAGCTCCACACAGTGTCCCAACACAGAACTGATTCCTTGCAAGTTTTCATGCTCAAAACCACTTCCCTGACTTTAGTGATCTCAACTGTACTCTCCAGAATAACAATAAATCCCTCTCTCCCGGACTCGGGGCTAGACAAAGACAGCTAAACATAGATGAGGCCGAACCAACAGCCACAGGGTTTAAGGAGAAAATAGAGACACAAAAACAAAGAGGCTGCAGCAGGCACATACGTCACCAGGGCAGACACAGCCTCAAGTAAAAGCTAAGTGCTGAGAGCCGCGCCTCTTACTTTCAACCTCAAGAACATCTGTAAAGAAACAGGGTCCAGGGCTGAGATGTAGTCCAGTGGAAGAGTGCTTGCTCATTGTGTCCAAGGCCCTGGGTTCCATCCAAACAAAAAACCCTCTATGCTAAATAGACCTGTTCGTTACTGTAAATTAGAATTCAAACAGGAGCCGAAAGAAGTCTTGGTCGTGAGAAAGATAAGTTGCCAATGTCTAGTTTAATCATAATGGGGGTGCGGGGGAAGCAAGGTGCGTTCAAGACAATCAGGAAATAAGTACAGGTAAAATTCCTTAAACAGACCTCAATGATGAGAATGCCGAGAGAAAAAAAGAACCCCAGGGAACTCTATCAGCCCTATTACCGTACACTGAAGAATGTAAACCCAGCTGAGGATTCTGAGTCACCTAAGGCGTCAAAGCCAGAGGTAAAAGCTAAAACACTACGCGATTCCCCAGTGTCAGTTTCTTCCAGGACACTATGTTGCTATCCTGTTTCAACAAGCTTCCCCCCCCCCGACGCCCCCCCCCAAAAAAAATCCATCCACATAAGCCGTCGCTACCAAAAGCTGCCAAATTAAGGAAAACAAAACAAAGCAAACGGTCTTCAAGTTCACGTGAGGGCTTCTCCACGCCCTGGCCCCTCTAGCCTGTTTCAGCTCCTCCTTCATATTTCCGTGTGACTTCCACAAAACTGCAGGACTGTTAAAAACGAAGCCTACAGACTGATGAGTGTGCAAAAAAAGAAAAAAACCATCAGCGAACAGAACCACACCCAGAGCCCAAGCCTGGCGTCGAGAACCCAGGCAGAGCGGACGCGACCCACGGCAGAAGGGACAAGTGGCTCTTCTCCGGGCGAGTTTCCCCGCAGGAGACGTGGCAGAAAGCAAACAATTGCCGGAACTGACACCCTGCCGCGGGGATATCTCGGAAGCCCCTACACAGCCCTGGGCCTCAGTTTCCCCTCCTATCGGAGGAGGGGAGTTGCAGTCTGGTACCCTGTGACCCCAAGGCAAGGGCATGGCTCGTCTAGCCGCATTGGGAAACGTGGGGTTGACCGGAGCTGAGCATCGGTGAGACCCTCTCCATCGGGGAACCGCGACTGCACACCTGTCAAAGGGGCTCGGGAGACCCCACCCCACGGGTGACCTGTCCCTGAGCAGCAGCACTGGCTTAGCGGGAGGACGCGGTACCCGGCGCTGCAGCGGGAGATGACTCCGGACTGCAGTGCAAGGCGTGCACTACTCACCACTCGGCCCCGTCCGGCCCGGGCTCCGGCTCCAGCTCAACCCACCCCGCGCAGCCTCAGCGCCGACCCCTAGCCATCGTTTCTTAGTCGCCTGGACAGCCGCTTCCGGGCCCCGTCACGTGATGCCGGCTCCCCAGCCCAAGTCATGTGCTGCCGCGCTCCACGCTCCTCCTCCCAGGCCCTTGTTCCGCAGCGCCACCTGGCGGTCTGCAGCCGCTGCTGCAGAAAGGGCCGCACTCCTGGGACCACCACAGCTAAGGCGACCTTGACTGGGGGCGGGGGCGGGGTGGGGGGGCTGTCCCCATTTTTTGCAACGTATATCAATGAGCTTGGACACGTTTATAACCACAAATATGCACCTTTGGGGGGCGGGGAATAATGCGGCCAGGCCTGGTGGTACAAGATTGCTATCCCAGAGCTGGGAAAAAGGAAAGTTCAAGACCTGTTTGGGTACAGAGTGAGTTCAAGGCCAGCTTGGTTGACTTAAAAACACCTTATTTCAACTTAATTTTTTTAAAATCTATTTATTATATGAGAATTAGTATTTTTGCCTGCATGTATATCTGTGTAAGGGTGTCAGGTCCCCTGGAACTGGAAATACAGACAGTTGTGAGCTGCCATGTGGGTACTGGGAACTGAACCTGAGTCCTCTGGAAGAGCAAGTCAGTGCTCTTAACCACTGAGCCATCTCTCCAGCCCTCAATTTAAGTTTTTTTACATGGAAGGTGTGTGTGCTGGAGAAATGGTTCACTGGGTATAATGAGGACCTGAGTTAAGATTCCTAGCACCCACATTAAAAAGGCAAGCATGACAATGTGTGCCATAACACCAGACCTGGGGGCCAGAGGCACAGAGATCCCTGGGCCTTTTCAGCAACTAACTGATCTGGACAAAACAGTGGACTCCAGTTCAGTGAGAGACCCTGGCTGAAAAAAAAAAAAAAAGATGGAGGGAGACAAAAAAAAGTCACCATCTGATGTCCTTCTGCCCCCCCACCAAACACACACACACACACACACACACACACACACACACACACACACACATACATATACTCCATACACCACACACACACACATACTCCATACACCGCACACACACATATACTCCATACCACACACACACAAATACTCCATACACCACACGCACACACATATACTCCATACACCACACACACACACATATACTCCATACACCACACACACACATATACTCCATACACCACACACATACATATACTCCATACACCACACACACACATACATATACTCCATACACCACACACACAGAAGCACACACATATCCATGCATGCATATACTCCATACACCACACACAGATACACACACATACATATGCATACATATACTCCATACACTGCACACACACACAGGTACACACACATACCCATGCATACATATACTACATACTCCATCACACATATGCATATACTCCATACACCACACACATACTTCACACACACACACACACACACACACACACACACACACACACACAGTAATTAACAAATAAATGTGACTTTTTTAAGAAAGGAAAAGAAAAAGCAATACAACTTCCAGAGTCCCTCTCCACGCTGGCTGGTCCGAGATCCCCACCCAGGAGTGGTATCTGGAAAGACACAGGGAGATTTGGATTCTCCTCCTGCTGAGAGCCCACGTCAGCAGAAGGGCTTGATGTGCTGAGTGTCAGTCCTGCACTTGCTGCAGTGTGGCAGAGAGTAACCCCCGGCCTGTCTGTCGCTATCACTTCCCGCTGGGTGGCTTCTGAGCTCCCTGTGGGTTCCCCATCTAGAAAGTACTGCTTTTCCCCATGTGGAAGCAAAGCTCAGTTCTTCCCCTTCCCTGGTCATTCGCAAGTCACATAACATCTATCACTTAAAGGAGCCTCCTTCTGCACCTAACAGTAGGGGGTCACTTCTATTCTCCCCTAAACCCCACCCATGCCCCACCCTCAAGGGTGATGGGTCCTGAAACATCATGAACTCTGCTCAGATCTGCTCTCCTTAGCTGGTACATTGTTCTCTGTTCCATTTTGGGTACACTCAGCTTCCATCCCTTGTGCTGAAGGTCTTGTATCTTACAACGTGCCTGGGCCCGTGCAAAGCTCCCTTGTATGTTAACTGGTTCAGTCACCATGTGGACCTTCAAGATACATGTCAGAATGCTGGCGGTGGCCAATCCAGCATCCACTTTCCCCGAGGAGGCTTCCAGGCCCTGGCTGCAGCGAACGCCATGCTGCTATTGCAGGACAGTAACCACGGAGGCCGGGACACAGAAAAAGCCAGGCCCTCTTTTGTCAGGATCCCAAGAACAAAATGTCACTGTTCACGGACCTTTGCTAGAGCAGAAGCGTTCAGCACTGCTAGAGATTCAAATATTTTGGAAGCCACAGCTACATGATTCAAGAACCCATTAAGTAATGGGAATGATGTAGACACATTTTCATTTTGGAACAACAATTAGAAAAGAGGAAATGGCTATGAAGAAGGCTAGGCTCCATGAGGACATCATGAGCTGTGCTACAGAGTCGAGCAACAGTAGCGAAATAATGGCCTTGGAGGCCAGAGTGAAAGGACTGGGCCAGCTCCGCAGGACTGGGAGGTGTCTGCCCCCAGTTAGCAGCTCAGCCATTCTGCCTGCCCTCACCGTGTTTTTTGAGAGAGAGTCTCTCACTGGCCTGGAACTCACCAAGTAAACTGTACTGGGGTCCCCTGAGCCCCAGGGATCTGCCAGTCTTCACCTCCCAGCACTGGGGTTACAAGCCAGTGCCGCTGTGTCCAGCTTTTTTATATAGGTGCTGGGGATCAAACTCGAGTCTCCGTGCTTGCACAGTGGGCACTTTCTCAACCAAGCCATCTCCCTAACCTGTTTTGACGCTTTTCTTATGGTTTTTGAGACCCTGGAAGGAGACCGTGCAATTTTTTTTTTTAAATACTGCAAATAATATTTTTGCAGCAAAGTATTTGAAGATACATTATGGCAAAGTATCAAAGACACAATCAAGGCTGGAGCTACAGCTCAGGGGCAGAGAGCCTGCCTAGGGTGAGTGTGTGTGTGTGTGTGTGTGTGTGTGTGTGTGTGTGTGTGTGTGTGTGTGTGTAGCATCGTTCATGTCATGTGATGCAACACAGGTGAGTGCCACCAGAAGCATCTGGACTCCATTCCCAGTTTAAAAAAAAAAAAAGCTATTAAAGTTACAGACACAGCAATTGAGGTCCCAGGAAAAATGTCTTCAAACTATTCAAGAGTCCATTTGTCTGGGGTTAAATTGGACTGTCCCAACAGTAACACCAGCACTCCCACACTTAGTGTGAAGGAGAAGTGGAGGATCCTGTAGGAGCACAGGGCTGGGGATAGGGAGCATGACGCCAAAATGCCAAGGGGTGCACCAGCTTACAACATGCACTGACCCAGGCAAAACCAAATGACAGGAGTGTCGGAGCCCGTGGGCCCAGGTGAGGCACAATCCTGTCCTTGGTACCCAACCAAGGTTGGCACAGCTAGGCAGGTCCTAAGGTAACTGGAGCTCCTGAGACAACATCAGTCTTGTTCTTTTATATCAAAAGCTTTCAAAATGTCATCATTTTCTACCTGCTGGGACGTTGGCAAGTCGGGAAAGCACTGGGTAAGAGAAGCATTCTAAGTATGTTTTGTTCAGCTGGAGACATGAGAATCAAAGAGGCTGTGTGACCTTCAGGATTATAATGGAATTATCCTAGGCAATCAGGGCTGTATGGGGTAAAACAAAGCTACCTGAACTGTGGGTTGTGGCCCTCTACGGCATCTTGTAACTAACGGTGGGGTTGTGAAAACTTAGTACTGGTCAAAGGTTTCTAAATGTGCAGTGACAAAAAAAATTGCTTCAAAATCAAATTTACCCTGAATCTGGGGCATTTCTATGAGTGCTTACCATAGTTGTATGAAATGATTTGACTCTGAGAACATTAACACACATGCTGTGTACATGCTCATGGCCACACAACACCAAGGACTGTAGCATGAAACACCTCAGCTGTATTCCAAATTTTTGCATTATATGTTATAAACTGCAATATTTTTACTGTATGTTCAGTTCCTACTCTTACAGAAACATAAAGCTGAGTTGTGAAAAACAAAGACTTTTAATATTTTCCTAGGGTCACTACTCAGCATGTGTCAAATCAGTCTGTCTTTGGATTGGATTAGGAGGTTTAATTTTTAAAATTGTGTTTTGGGGACTGGAGAGATAGCCCAGAAATTAAAAGTCCTTGCTGTTCTTGAAGGGAACCCAGGCTCAGTTCCTAGCACCTACACAGAGGCTCACAACCACCAGTAATTTCAGTTCCAGGGGATCCCATGCTCTGTTCTGCCCTCCGCTCTTGTGGAACAGAATATTTGTTTAACTATGTAAAGATGTGTTGCATTTTTTTGTGTTGCATAATAATTGTTTAACTATGTAAAGATGTGTTGCTGTTTTACCTTGCCTGCTTAAGGCACCTGATTGGTTTAATAAAAAGCTGAACGGTCAATAGCTAGGCAGAGGAGGGATAAGCAGGGTTGGTGGCCAGAAAGAAAAGTGGAGCCACCCAGCCAGATGAGGGCCAGCCAGCTGGGGGCCAGACAGACAGACACAGAGGAAGCAGGATGGACAGTACATAGTTGAGGTAAACAAGCCTCAGGGCAGCATATAGATTAATAGAAATGGGTTAATTTAAGTTTAAAAAAAAAAAGAGCTAAGTAGAAGCAAGCCTAAGCTAAGGCCAAGTACTCATAATTAATGATAAGTCTCCATGTCATGATCTAGGGGCTGGTGGTTCTAAAAACCCTGCTACATTTGATGGCTCCTGCACACATGTGTGGTACATATATAGGCAAGCAGGTGCACACACATACATACATACATACATACATACATACATACATACATATAGTTCTTTTTAATTTTTCAAATTGTGATTTAGTTGCTGACCTGAGTGTCATTTTTAAAAATCATTAAGTGTCTTGACTTAAGACAAATTTTCCAACAATTTCTGAAATGACCCTACACATATTTCTACCATTTCATACTATGTATTTATCCAAAGCAACGTTCTCAGAATTGATGATTATAAGATTGACAGAAAAATTTGTTTTGTTTTGTTTTGTTTTGTTTTTTGAGACATAGTCTCTCTGTGTCAGTTCTCAACCTTCTTAATGCTTCAATCCTTTAATACAGTTCCTCATGTTGTGGTGACCCTCAACCATAAAATTATTTTTGTTGCTACCGTTATGAATCGTAATGTAAATATATGATATGCAGGATATCTGATATGCAACCCCTGTGAAAGGGTTGTTCGACCCCTAAAGGGGTTGTACCCCACAGGTTGAGAAGCACTGCTCTGTGAAGTCCAAGCTGTCTTGGAATTCAATATGTAGGTCATGCGGGCCCCAAACTCACAGAGATCTGCCCGTCTCTACCTCCTTAGTGCTGGGATTAAAGGCGTGCACCAACCATGCCCAGGAACAGAACAGTTTTTTTTTAATGTATTTATGATCTGTTACTAGTAAACATTTGATGCTTATATGTATTTTAGATACTGTATACCCAGATTCACAAAACAAAACAAAACTTCCTCAGGCAGAAAGGGGTCAGAGTTGGGAAGAAGGTTAAGAAACTCTAATGTAGACAAAATGATGATGATGGCCTCCAGAGATGGCTCCTAACCTCAGAACTTGTGAGAAGACTCCCTTCGATGGCAAAGGGGCTTTGTGGATGTGAGTCAATTAAAGAACTTGACGTGAGATTATCCAGGACTAGCTGGGTATATAGGAGGGAGGAGGGAGGAGTGTGGGATAGGAAGATGGTCTCCCACCAGTTGGAAGGATAGGAGGGAGAGCCATGAGCCTAGTGTCTACAGGAGCCTCTAAAAGCTGAAAAGCAAAGAAATGGCATCTTTCTTAAAGCTTCAGAATGACCGAGTCCTGAGGACACCATGGCTTTGGGACTCCCAACCTCTGGTGCTATGAGTGAATAAACTTATGTTTTAAAAATCTGTGTGTAGCCGGACGGTGGTGGCGCACGCCTTTAATCCCAGCACTCGGGAGGCAGAGGCAGGCGGATCTCTGTGAGTTCGAGGCCAGCCTGGTCTACAAAGTGAGTTCCAGGAAAGGCGCAAAACTACACAGAGAAACCCTGTCTCGAAAAAAAAAAAAAAAAGAAAACAAACAAACAAAAATTTGTGTGTAGTTATTATAGAAGGATAGGAAACTCAAATGCTATTTATAATTTACAACAAGTTTGGGTGCTGGAGAGTCGACTCAGTCTTTAGGTGGGTACTTCTCTTGCAGACGGCCCAAGATTAGTTCCCAGGACCCATGTAAGGTGGTTCACAATCATCTATCCTACATCCAGGGGATTCAACTTGCTCCTCTGCCTCCAAGGGCACCTGTACTTCATGTACACACATACACACAGGAATAATAAAATGTATCTTTAAAGTTAGGTTGTGCTGGGGGACAGCTCCAAGAACATACTGTGTGTCGCAGGGTCTCCACGGCTCTAGCCACACCATAGCTGAAAATGTTTACAGACTTTGTCCCTCCCTCTGTCCCTCCACGTCCCTCACCTCTTACTCAGCCCACAGCTTCCAGACTCAGTCTTCAGGGCCAACTAGCAGAAAGAGACACTGGTGAAAAGGACTATTCCAGGGGTTGGGTCCAAGCAGATTATGAAACGTAGAGCAAGCCCTAAATCCCCAGCTGTGGATTTGGCAGACCTGGCATTACCTCACAATGGCGACAAAGGGCCCTGGTCACTTAGATGAGGGCAGTGCTTCCTATGTCTCATCCAAGCACTAATGTGGGAGCCACAGGGAAAGGCAAAGGGAAACTCTGCCACTTGCTCGCAGTACCCTCCCCTCGGGGCTCCAACTTCTCCCTCATAAAATGAGTAGAAGGAAGCTCATTTTCCTCAGGCTTCCTGCTCTCTGGGTCTTTCTTTCCCCTGCTTCAAGAACTGTCTCTCTCTGAGGTGATGGGGTGAGCCTCAGAACCACTCACTATCACATTCCCGAGTTGCTTTCATACAGCCTGCTGCAGCACGTTCACATCAGCCCTGGGAAGCCAGGCCTTCAGGGAAGACCTCTGTGCACAGTCATGCTTCCTGACACTTGTCAAGACCTGGGGTCTTCCCGTGACCCCTCACCTCAGCCTCAGAGTTCTCTGGTCACAATTTATCAAGTGCTCAGGTGAGAACGCATGTCCCCTTACTCAGACTGGAGGGGTCCTTGCTCACAACCTGCCCTAAGAAGGGACAGAAGTGAGATGTGGAAGGCTGGCAACATCAATTCCAACTGCCCTCCATATGCCTTCCGGCACTACAGGGGCTGGAAATGATAAAAAGAGCACAAGAAACTATCTCATTAAGGCAAAGTTCTTGGGACGGGGTGCAGCCTAAGGTGACAAGAAGCTAAGCCGTGTCATTGAGCCTATGTGTCCAGGGGTGATGACAATGAGAAACAAAGACATCAGCTTCATAATAAGAGCACTGGAGACTTGGAGAAGCAACACTGGGGATGTTTATTTTACATCTTTGCAAGGGCAGCTGTCAGGCCAGAGATAGGTGCTGATTTAACACGGAGAACCGTTTCTATAGCCCTAATACAACCCCTTCCTCTGTTTCCTCATTGACTGAGTAATCAGGAGGATACAATGATGCACATCATGTGGGTCTTTCCCACTGCCACCTGTGTTTATATGTGTCATAGTATTTTATCACAGCAGCAAAAAGTAACTAATGCAGACTTCTAGAGACTAGGAAGGATTTTGACGGGGAGGGGAAGAAGGGTTGAGGGTAGAAGAGGAGATAGACAAGATCCACGTGTGTGTGTGTGTGTGTGTGTGTGTGTGTGTATGTAAAGATAGTGTACCCCAATAACTTGTATGATTAGTGGGGCATTAATAATTAATAGAGTAAGAGAAAGCCGTGGGATGCTGGGAAAATCTTTTCGTAGTGATCCTCATTTTATCCATCTGTGAATCAGGAGAACAGAAAGGCCCTGTGTGACAATCCCAGCACTGTGGTGTTCAAATTTTCTATAGACTTTGGAGCATCTTCAACTGGTGTATGTGGATGTTGGCATGAGAATGTTAATTAAGAAGTCATCACTGGAAGGCAGGCAGTTCGAAATCAGCTTCAAGTCTTTCTCCTCTCCTGAACCTTTTGAATGAAAGTACAACTGGAAGCCTGTAAGAGCCAGAGGGATGTTGCAAAACCCTGACTTCCAGACATGACAGGCCATTGTACCCATGGCCACATTGTATCTCTGGTTACTTGTGTGAGATCAGTCAACATTCCAGCAAACACCACTAATTGGATTTAGGGGATTACCAAAGAAAGAAAAAGAGAGAACATGAAGTTAGTGATGTATCACGTTGGGTGGGGGATCAGGGAATATGCAAGGGCAGTTAGGAGTAGGGGTATGATTAAGATTCATTGTATTCATATATGAAATTATCAAAGAATAAATAAAAGATTAAAAAAAAAAACAATGATTGGAGATTAGAGAACTGGTTCTGTGGTTAAGAGAGCTCTCAGCTCTTCCAGAGGACCTGAGCTCAGTTACCAGTACCCACATCAGGTGTCCACGGCTGCCTTTAACTCCAGCTCCAGAGGGATCTGATACCCTCTCCTGGCCTCTACAGGTACCTGCACTCACATACATATCTGCACACACATACACACAAGCAAAAATAAAAAGTTTTAGAATGATAGTGTAGGTAAATTGGTTGCAAAATGTGAGCTTTGCAACTCCGTGGGTTTGGTGTCCCGGGTTTCGGCATCAAAAATGTAAGTAAATTAGTTGCAACAACTCTGGGTTTGGTCCTGAATTTTGGCACCAAAATGTGAGTTTTGCAACTCTGAGAAAGGTGTCCTGACTACCTGAGAGTCGGGCAACACCTTGAGCTGCTTAGGACAGCTCTGATGGCTGAAATGCAAGGAGACAGTTCAGCCCTGGAGAGCAAGGTATCCCGGACACCTCGAGCTGCTCAGAACAACAGTTCTGCCCTGAAGATGTTCTGGACACCTTGAGCTGTTTAGCACAGCTCTGATGGCTGGAACTGCAAAGAAGCAGCCCAACCCTGGAAGGGAAATTTTGCTGACTTCTCGGGAGAGTTAGGCCTGGAACTGCTTCAGCAGGGAAGGGTATCCTGACTCTTCAGGAAAGTCAGGGTATACCTGGTGTGATGGGGGATGGTCTCCCCGCAGGATATGGCAATCCTGCTCCTCTCCTGGAGAGCTGCTACAGCTGAGCTTTGCTCAGTCCCCACTTAAGGGGGCTTCCTAGCAGAGCTCTGCTTCTCCGGCCTAAGATGTTGCTTCTTTTGCTTGACTCTGCGAAAGGGGAAACCCCTGGAGAAATGTAGCAATCTCCTCCAGCTCAGGAGAAAAGTGTTACTTTTTAGCTCTCTCTCGCTTTGTCCACTGAGGGACTTCTCAGCAAAGATCTTCTGTTCAGCTCCTCCTTGCTCTGCTCTTTCAGCTCTCCCTTATTTTATCCACTGGGGGACGTCTCAGCAAGGTGAATGAAGATCTCTACACCAGTGAATGAAGATCTTCACACCCAAAACTCTTTTGAGAAAGAGATTTATTTGGGAAGGAGGAGTCCAGGAGAGTAGCTGCCTCTACCAGGGTGGGGAAAACAGTCTTTTTTTCTAACTGACTAGGCAGGGCGGTTTACACAGGAAGTCTTGGGGGTGGAGTCAACCAGGGGTTGACTTTGGGCCCAGGGTTCTACTGTCCTGGTCTGTGATTGGTTGGTTTCACAAGTCAGTTGGTCAGGGACAGAGATGGTTTTGATCTGACTGAGCCAAACTGTGTTTCTTTCTGCCCTGATCTGAGCCATCTTTCCCTAGTTCTGGGCTCCAGGGTCAGGGTGGATTTCTTTAGACAGCCCCTTTTCCCTACAGATAGTAAATGAATAAGTAAGTCAGAGGTATTCTTGCATGACTCAAAAAATACTAGACACAGCCAATACATGTGAGAATATATATTAATATAGATGAACATATGTAATATCAATGTATATTAAAATGCATACACACAGAAACTATTGAGTACTGATAGAGGGAATGTGGGATCCAACACACATGGTCAGAACTGTGTCCCCAGGAAGCCACCCAGTCCACACATAATATCTCCAAGCAGTTCACTGTCTACTACAACAAAGTTGTTCGGTTCCAAAACCAGGGCTTACAGTCCCACTGTCTGGCTGGGCGGGCCACATGCTCGCCCTGTTGGGTCCTCACACAGCCTCCTCTCTCTCCTTCTAAGGCCGGGCTGGGGACTGAACCCAGGGCCTCATGTGTGTGTGCTAAGTGCTCTGCTGTGTCAGCCCCTCGTGTTCCTTTTTAACAGCTTCATTTGGGTCCTCCATCGGCAGCAGAGTGTGAGCCAGAGTCGTGCTCCATGTCTCCTCTCAGGAACTTGTGCAGGCATCCAGGAAGAAAGATGAGCATAGTGAGTTTTCTAAACAACCAGCAGCACAAACGAGGACTGTAGGGTTTTCTTCAGTCTTGGGCCAGGGCAACCTCTGCTGCTTTTCCATGCGTTGATACAGAGATGCTATATATTCAGGAGGCTAAGATAGTCTCTCCACCCAAGGCGCGTGAGTCACCTTCAGCCTTAACTATCATGGTGCTCCCCCTGCTGGGCTGAACATGAAGTGCAACCCCTGCAAGGAGGCTTGCACAATTGTAGTTGTCTTTTCTTTTATTTTTTTACATTTATTTGTTTGTGTGTACATATATATGTGTGCGTGCCTCTGTGTGTGTGTGTGTGTGTGTGTGTGTGTGTGTGTGTGTCCCACTACCTCTGCTCTTCTAGTCTCAAAGACTTCTTAGCAGGAGGCTGGCCTGGCCCTGGTTTGTTGGGCCTTCAGCCCAATGAGCTAGCTTCTTGAGGGGAATGTTGGCACTCTGGCTGAAGGTGTCATAAGTGCAGTGCCATAGTATCTGTCACCTGGGTAGCACCCTGAGTCAGAGGGACCAGCACACCCGTTTCCCAGATGTTCCCACCTCCCTCGGGCATGCCGTCACACCTCTCTCTGGCTTCATAGTCCTCATCTGTATCAGGAACACTATACTCCCTACCTGTCTTGCTCCTAGGGTGGATGTGCATGGGATTCTGGGTGAGCTGCACACCTGGAGACACTGGAGACCGAAGTAGCCCCACACCCATAAGCACACACTGTCTGCCGTTTTCCTTAGATCCCAAACAGCGCCTCTCCCCACCCCCTTATCGGTCCACACCTTTGAACAAGGACACGAAAAAGTAAAAGGGAACATTCAGTCTATGCTTAAAGCTGAGGAGGAAATGCCTCCAGCTGCCTATCCCTTACTTACTTCATGGAGCTCTGTGGCCAAGAACATGCTTCTCAGCCTCGAACTTAGACGTGGGAGGATTTTCTGAACTGTTTCCATCTTCGTCTCTGTGAGTGGGTGGGAGGGTGGGACTCAAATCTGGGCTTCAGTGTTTGACATTCCCTTTGCAAATTTCAAAACCACAACCAGTTCTTGAAAGAGTCAATTCAGGAGAATAATAGAGCGCATTAAAGGCACCCAGTGTGTGCCAGACACAGCACTGAGCAGGAAGAAGGCTGGGGGTGGAGCTCAGTGGGTAGTGTTCCCCTAGCACACACCGAGCCCTGGGTTATGTTCTCAGCTCCCGAAAAATCTTCCACCAGGGAGGCAGAGGCAGGAGGACCAGAAACTTAAGTCATCCTCCACTGCAGGGGAGTTCAAGGTAGCCTGGGCTAGGAGAGACCCAGTCTCAAAAAGGAAAGGGTGAAAGAAGAGGGGACCTGGGAGAGGAGGAGGGTGTGGCAGAGGAGGCAAGCAGGGGTGATCAAAACATACCTCCTGCAAACATCAGCGGCTCCCTGGGGAGGCCTGATGACAGAAGTCCTTCTAGACCCTCTCTTTTTCTTACAGTATTTTGTTGGGCCTTCCTGTAGTCTTAATCCATCCACCCTTTAAAGTTTTTGGTTGTGTAACAAAAAACTCTACGTGGCTTCAAAAGTCAAAAGTGTCAAGGTCAATGTGAAATTTCAGCCTAGCTTTCCACTAAGTCCCCTGCTTCTCCAACGAACATATGTATTTGCACAACTGATACCCTGGTGTGCATTTGTATTGAGCTGGTGATTGTTCGTGTGTATGTTTTTTTCTTTTTTTAAGTTTGTGTGTGTGTGTGTGTGTGTGTGTGTGTGTGTGTGTGTGTGCCCGCGCGTGTGCTGCAGAGCACGTGTGGAGGTCAGAGGACAACTTTACAGAATTGATTCTCTTCCTTACCACCTTCCTGTGGGCTCTGGAGAGCAAACTCAGGTTGTCGGACTGGCATAGTGAGCCCCTTTATCTGACGAGCCGTCTTACAAATCAGAGGTCTCTGGCCTTGGCAACAAGCACCTTTCTTTATTCACTGAGCCATCTCACTAACCCTACCATGTAACTTATGGCAATAACGATTATCAAGCTTGCCCTTTGGAGTCTCAAAGGCCATTTTTGCCTAAATAACAATTTATGTTTCGGCCTGCAGAAGCCCAATGAGGAAACAGAACAACAACAACAACAAAAAGAAAAACACATATATCATATTGTATCTGTCTCATCAACCTTAAACTTCACGTCAGACCCTTCTCAGCCCTGTCTGTAGACATGATGGCCATTTGAGAAATATTTTGTCCCGAAGTACAAGGCAGGGTTAACTCCACCTAGACTTGTCTAACATCTTACCTCCCTCCCTCCAAGGCTCAAATCACTTATGGGCCACCGTGACTGTAAACACCAGGAGAGAAGCAAGGAGAGGTAGCGTCCACCTCCTAGAAGGTCTCCACCTCTTCCCAGAAGGAACACACATGTCCCTCCCCTTTATTAGCCTGGCCTGCTCCTCTTCTCCCCTGTCTGTAACTCCCCAGTCTGCTGGCTTAGAAGTTAACTCACGAGCAAGGCCCCCGCTTCTCCTTTCTTTGGCTATTGAATAAAGTCCTTTTTGACCCCGATGCTTGCCCCTTGGACACTGGGGCACTGGCTTTTCTTTGGGATGAACTGTTGGACCTGGGTTTGAGCACACCGGAAACCTGACCTAACAGCACAGTACCCTCGGCGTCTCTCCATGAAAGTAGACAACATACATCAATGCAAAAGCATCCATGGAGGAGAAGCAGAGCAAGATGAGCACAGCACAAGCCCCTCCTCCATCTTTCCCCACAGAACCCTAACCCTGCTCCAAAACTACCCCCACCAGACCTACCTGAGGGATATCATGTGGTATTGTATTCCCCCAAATATTGTGCATGCTAATAAACTTATCTGGGGTCAGAGACAGAACAGCCACAATATTAAACATAAAGGATAAGCAGTGGTAGCACACACCTTTAATCCTAGCATTCCAGAGGCAGAAATCCATGTGTTCAAGGATACAGCCAGGTATGGTGACTCATCATGCCTTTAATCCCAGAAAGCAAGCCTTTAATCCCAGGGAGTGGTGGTAGAAAGCAGAAAGGTATATCAGGCATGAGGACCAGAAACTAGAAGCATTTGGCCTGGTTAAGCATTTGGCTGGTTAGGCATTCAGGCTTCTAGCAGCAGTTCAGCTGAGACCCATTTGGATGAGGACTCAGAGTCTGAGGAAACAAGACCAGCTGAGAAGTTGGCCAGGTGAGGTTAGCTGTGGCTTGTTCTGTCTCTCTGATCTTCCAGTGTTCACCCCAATACCTGGCTTAGGTTTGATTTTATTAATAAGAACTTTTAAGACTCATGCTACAATATCAGGCACCTGATTTCCAACATAAGAAATATGAAAAGCTAAATTGAAGAAAGCAAGAAGAGACATCCACACGACTCCTTCCCCCACTCCAAGCTGGGGAGACTCGGTCAGTATAGCTGAATGGATGAGCACATCCTCCCATCCTGCAGCTGGTAACAAGGCAGCCAGGCATCCTCATCGCTTGGGTAGTAGGAATGGGCCCAGGGTTGGGTCACAATGTCCACGGTGGAAAGACAGGAAAACCCTATGGACACGGGAAGAAAAGCATGGGAAAGAGAAGAGCCCCTCATCCCTGTGGGGCTTTTCTGCCAAGAAAGGCAGGAGGCTTTGGATGCTGCTGACAACACCCTAACTACCCAAGGAGATAGTGTATGTTTCCCAGAAGACATCTTGTCTAAGGCAATAAATAAACTGAGCGCACATGGAGTCCAAATGATGTAGAACCCTGAGTTTCTAGCCCTTCCCTAAACCTAAACAATACCCCCCTGATAAATTCATCTTAAGATATTGTCTTTTTTAAAAAATGCTTTCAGATGGGAGCGGAAGCAGAGACCCACAGCTGGACATTATGCAGAGAGAGAGAGAGAGTCTAAACTGAAGGTCTCCATCAGGCCCCTCCCCTCAGGGAACTCCATAGAAGAGAGGGGCGAAAGACTGTAGGAGTCAGAGCAGGTGGAGGACCCCAGGAGAACACGGCCCACTGAACCAGCTCTGCAGGGCTCACATGGGCTCCCAGAGACTGAGGCATCACAGGGCCTGCACAGGTCTGCACCAGGTCCTCTGCGCATATGTTATGGCTGTGAGCTTCATGTTTTTGTGGGACTCCTTACTCCTTTCATGGGAGCAGATGGGTCTCTGATTCTTTTGCCTGCTTTTGGGGCTCTTTTTCTCCTATTGGGTTGCCTGCCCAGCCTCGATACGAGGGCTTGTGCCCTGCTTCCTTGTATCTTGTTTCCCATGTTTGGTTGTTGTCTCTTGGAGGCCTGCTCTTTTCTGAAGGGAAATAGAAGGGGAGTGGATCTGGGAGAGAGGGGAGGTGGGGACAGCTGGACGGAGTAGATGGGGGGGGGACTGTGGTTGGGATGTATTGTATGAGAGAAGGGTCTATTTTCAACTGAGAGGGGGGGGAGGAGGAGGAGGAGAGGAGAGGGGGCTACAGAACCACCTCTGGAGATATGACTTAAGAGCTACCAAAGACCCATTATAAAGTGGCTTCATGGGCTGGAGAGGTGGATCAGCAGTGGAGAGCACTGGCTGATCTTCCAGAGGACTTGGGTTCAATTCCCAGCAAGCACATGGCAGCTCACAACTGTTACTCCAGTTCCAGGGGGGATGCCACACCTTCACACAGACATCCATGCAGGCAAAGCACCAGTGTACATACAATAAAAGTACATTATTTTTAAGAAGAAAGACCTCATTGTAACTCTCCTTTGAGAGAGCACAACCCTGACACCTGTGTTCTCTGGGACTCCCTTCTTCTCTGAGCCCCTTTCTCTCTATTCTTAACAAAACCAAACTCTGCTTTGTTTGGCTAGCCTTGGAGTTCTTCTCATTGAAGGCACAGACCCCTGTCTCAACTGCGTGGAGGTCTCTGAGGAGAACACAGCAGACTATCACTGCTGTGAGCTGTCTCCATCCCAGTCACCACCGATACGCCATGGAATCACTCTTCAGTCACTGTGTCCCTTCCCGTTTCTGGACCTCAGTCTCCCCAACACAGGAAAACTCAAGAAAATGACCCCAAGTTCTCTCCAGTTGCAAGTGATCTCATACCTCTTATTGCCGGGTGAGGCTGTAGCTCAGTGGTTAGACCCTGACTATGTAAGCATGAAGACTGGAGATGGGATCTGTAGAAATCACATAAATGCAAGGTAGACATGGAGGCCCTTCTGTGATTACAGCAAAAAAAAAAAAAAGGCAGAGATGGGGGATCACCAGAGCAAGATGGCTGTCGAGACTAGCCATACTGACCAGCTCTGGGTTAGATTGAGAAACAATGCCTCAATAAGGTGAATAAGGTAGAAGAGTGATCAAGGCTGATTCCCAACATCAATGTCAGGCCTCTGCATGCATACACACAGGTAAACATGTATCCACATGTTCGAATTACACACACACTCACACACACACACACACACACACACACACACACACACACGAAAATGGAAAAACAAATCAATAAACAAACAAGCAAACCTCAATGACCTCTGTGGGCAGGACTGTGACCCAGGAACAGTTCCTGCTCCTTTTCTCAATCAATCTCACCCATTGGTACTTTATAACTGGCAGACACATGGCATGGCACAGTGGTGACCCCCAAAGGGAGGAACACCAGTGGCTAAGATCATCATTCTTCAGTGTCAGCTCTCCTTCCCTGTGTCCCTCCTCTACCCTGCCCTCCCAGCTCTGAAATAGCCTTCCATTTTTTTTTAAAGATTTTATTTATTTATTATGTATACAGTATTCTGCCTGCATATATGCCTGCAGGCCAGAAGAGGGCACCAGATGTCATTGTAGATGGTTGTGAGCCACCACGTGGTTGCTGGGTATTGAACTCAGGACCTCTGGAAGAGTAGCCAGTGCTCTTAACCTCTGAGCCACCTCTCCAGCCCCAAAATAGCCTTCTTTTAAAGAAATAATAATAGTGAGAATAGAGAGATGGCTCAGCAGTTGAAAGCTATGGCTGTTCTTCCAAAGTTCAGTTCCCAACACCAATGGTAGCTCGCAATGACCCATAACTCCAGCCTCAAGAAACCCAATACACTCCTCTGGCCTTCATGGGTACCTGTATGCACATGGCAGACACACAGATACATACACAGACATATAAATAAAAAATAAGCCCAGCATGGTGGTACAAGCCTAGACTCTCTTGGGGGTTGGGGGCGAGAGTTCAAGACCAGGAGTTCAAATGCCAGGACTGGCTACATAGCAAGGTGGAGGCCAGCCTGGGCTACACAAAACCCTGTGAAGAGAAGAGGAGAAGAAAGAGGAGGAGGAAGACAAGAAGGAGGAGGAGGAGGAACAAAAGAAATAATGCAAAGGCCCTTAGAGAAAGAAATGAGGGCGTGGCCATCTATGCTGCCCTTCAATTTTATTTGGAGAATTGAGTGATACCCAAAACCCCTAAGCTTTGGACCACATAGGCCAAGCTGCAGGAGGGGTTTTAGAAATGGCTGGGTTTCTACAAGGTGCCAGGTAGACACAGAAATAATAAAACAGCTTCTTCAGAGACATATCTGAAAAGTTCTACACTCACACCAAAGCTCTACCTGGAGTCCCAACTTGGTCTCTTTAACCATAAAATAACTCCTCCAAGACTCAGTTTTCTAATCTGTCAAATGGGAGATGAAACCACCTACCTCAAGAGACACCCTTGGTCTGGAGCTTGGGGTATAGGATAAAGTCATACACAAGATTGCTATTGTCATTCTGGTGCAGAGAGGGAAGGGCAGCTACACTCAGCCACAGGCCGGATGAAGTTCCTGGTGGAATATGGATGGGGTGATGAATTCACTTTTAGGTACTGATGTTTGGACCAGGTTATATGATCTCAGGTGAGCCACTCCCAGTTCCCCATCTGTTTTCTAATCCACTAAGAAGCTACTTACTGCAGCACTGTTCACAAGAGGCAAGATATGGAGTCAAGGAAGGTGTCTATCAAAGAATGGATGGACAAACCTATCTATGGTCATAGACATGGTGGAATACCATTCAGCCATTAGAAGGAATGAGATTTGTCATTTGTGACAACATAGGGATCTTAATGTTAAGTAAAACAAATCAGACACAGAAAGATAAATACTCCCAGAACCCTAAGCTAGAGACAGAGGAGAGGTCAGGGGAGGCCAGGAAGGGTAGGGGGCTTGGCAAGGGAGAGACATTGGTTAACAGGTAACAATATAGCCACAGAGGAGTACAGCAGGTAACAATGTAACCACAGAGGAGTACAGCAGGTAACAATGTAACCACAGAGGAGTAGAGCAGGTAACAATGTAACCACAGAGGAGTACAGCAGGTAACAATGTAACCACAGAGGAGTACAGCAGGTAACAATGTAACCACAGAGGAGTACAGCAGGTAACAATGTAACCACAGAGGAGTACAGCAGGTAACAATGTAACCACAGAGGAGTACAGCAGGTAACAATGTAACCACAGAGGAGTACAGCGGGTAACAATGTAACTGTAGAAGAATACAGCAGATAACAATGTAACCACAGAGGAGTACAGCAGGTAACAATGTAACCACAGAGGAGTACAGCAGGTAACAATGTAACCACAGAGGAGTGCAGCAGGTAACAATGTAACCACAGAGGAGTACAGCAGGTAACAATGTAACCGCAGAGGAGTACAGCGGGTAACAATGTAACTGTAGAAGAATACAGCAGGTAACAATGTAACCACAGAGGAGTACAGCGGGTAACAATGTAACCGCAGAGGAGTACAGCGGGTAACAATGTAACCACAGAGGAGTACAGCAGGTAACAATGTAACCGCAGAGTACAGCAGGTAACAAGGTAACAGCAGAGCAGTACACTTCTGACTCTATTACAGAAGGCTATTTATGGCCAGCCATCTTGTATCTTGTAAAATAAGTACAATTACTTCAAAAAATTTTGACGGGGTCTCAAAAGGTAGCCCTAGCTGGCCTGGGACTCCCTATATAGAACAGGCTGGCCTCCATCTCAGGGATTCACCTGCCTCTGTACCCCCCAGTGCTGGGATTAAAGGCATACCAGGCCAGAGCATACTTCTAATGTCTTGTCACAATGAAATAATAGATATTTGAAATGATGAACAATCTAAGTGTCTTGATTTGCTCAATATGGAGTCTCTCTCTCTCTATATATATATATATATCCAGAACACCACATAGTGACCATGAAGATGTATAGTTGCATTAGTTTAAAAGGAAGAGAGATGACTCTTGCCCAGATGAACAGTGTAACTCCAAGTCCAGGTTCAAAATAGTCCAGTGAATTTAGAAGACACACACACAGCCAATATCTGAGGCCCCTTCAAGCTTGCATGCTTACATTCCTTCATATCTCCATAGACTATTCAGTATACCTCCAAGACCCTATGCCTCGAACTGCCGTACAAGAATGAAAGAAGCCCCCCACGCCACCTCAACTCTACATTGTCACAAAAAATATATTATCAGCCAGGCAATGGTGGTGCACACCTTTTAACCCCAGCACTTGCAGCACTGGGGAGGCAGGGGCAGGTGGATCTCTGTGAGTTCGAGGCCAGTATGGTCTACAGAGTGAGTTCCATGACAGCTAGGACTGTTTCACAGAGAAACCCTGTCTTGAAAAACCAAACATATACATCATCATCATCACTTAAGCTGCACTTGGGGTCAGCAAGATACTTCAGAGGGTAAAAGTACCTGCCACCAAGCCAAAAGGCAAGAATGCAAGCCCAGAACCCACATGTGGAAAGAGAGAACCAATTCCGGCAAGTAGTCTTCTGACCTCCACACTTAAGCCATGGCACACTCCTTCACACACACACACATTCGCATACATACACACACACACACACACACACACACACACACACACACACACATACACACAATTTTTTAAAGTGTGACTAAGTTGTGTTCACTTCTCCCACCCTCTACATTGCTCTCAGCTGGGCACACTGTTCTCACACAGAGTACATGGGCCCCACCATGAGGAGCCAGGCCTGTTGGTCAGCTTTAGAGAGAACCCCACCCATGTCCCTCTGGCCCTCAGGCCTTGAGAAGTCATGTGCACTGTTATCTTCTTCATGGTGTGGAGTGAGGCTCAGAGAAGGACAGTGTCCTTCCCAGGGTCCCAATGGCTTTTTGGGGACACTATGTTGGAATCCAGTTCTCCAAATGCCTGACTCCCACTGGCTTATATTGGAGTCCTCATCCTCTTGTCTGACCAATGGTGTTGCAAGTTAGGAGTGTACACCTTCACCCCACCCAACACAGTTTCTCTGGGCTGATGTCCATGAAAGGCCCTGAGTCAGACACCAGTATTCCGGTCACCCCTATCCAAAAGATCTGAAGATTAACACCGGATTCTTAATCAATCTGGAGAGGAAAGCAAAACCAATTTGACCCTAAGCCCCCGACACTCTGAGTTTACAGATCTCATTGCCTGGAGGGAGCCGAGCTCTATCGGCAAGACGAAATCTAAAATTAGAATCAAACCGTGGAATTTCAATTGCAGGCCCCAGAATGCAGCCTGCCGCTCCACAGGCCAGGAATAGCATGGTGTGATGGTACCAGACAAGGGAAGAAAGGACATTTCGCAAACCACAGCCAGGGCCACAGTTGACTCGGGGCAAGACCATGAAGGGTGGGGCCCAGCATTCAACCAAGGGTCTGTGTGTCGATCCGAGCTGCAGGTAGCAGTCATGCAAGGACCTGGCTGGGGTGCAGCAGGGACTCCGCCAAGGGATGTGACCTCCATCCAATTGTCCTTTGTCTTTTAGAACCCCAGTTTCCAAAAAAACCAAAGCAACAACACTCCCCAGAGAAGTGACCAGGCTTTGTGGAGACGGGCACATACCACTGGGGATGGAGGAAGGAGCGGTAAGGATGAGCCTCCTCTTTGTAGTTTTTAAAATTACACTGTTTATCTATTTGTGGCTGGGATGGGGCACGTGGAGGTCGGAGGAGAGCTTGCAGGAGTCAGTTTTCTCCTTCCTTCCACCAAGTGGGCCCCTGGGGTTCAAACTCAGGCTTGACAGCAAGCACCTTTACTGATGAGCCATCTCCCAACCTGGGGTGGGGCTCCTTAGGAAAGGGGGGAGGATGGGGGGGGAGGAGCTGGGAAGATGACCCAGTCGGTAAAGTGTTTGCTGTGCAAACAAGGTCTTGAGCTTGATTCCCCAGAACCCGCAGAAGAGCCAGGCACAGCTGCACATGGCTGCATGTGGCTATAATCCCACTTCTGGGGGTGGGGGTGGGCAGAGACATGCGGGATGCTGAAGCTCACTGGCCAGCCAGATTTGTTGAGCTTTAGGGTCACTGAGAGACCCTGTTTCAAAATAACACAAGGTTTCTGGAACCAGGCGTAATGCTGCATGTCTTTAATCCCAGCACGGCAGAGGCAGAGGCAGGCGGATCTCTGTGAGCTCAAGGCCAGCCTGGTCTACATAGTTCCAGGACAGACAGATCTACGTAGTGTCTCAAAAAAAAAAAAAAAAAAAAAAAGAAGTGGAAAAGGATTAAGGAAAGCACTCCAAATCCACCTCTTACTTTCATAGGTACACAGACACACCACAAATTCAGAATCGGCACGGGATCTCAGAAAGAGCCCTGGTAAGGGATCGACCCTTCAGAATCTGTCTCCGGTGTCCCTGTTACCAGTGAGGTGTTTTAAGCTACGCTGTTGGCACATAGGCCTCGGTCAGTGCTGCTTTCTGAAGATGAGACGAAGGGGAGGAGATGGGTACGGCTTGAGAGAAATGCTATAATTTGTAGAAGGAGGAAAATTTGGCTGGTTCATCTGCACCAAGCAGAGATAATGACAGAGAATAGAATCCCAAGAAACTCCTGAGACTACCCTCAGCCCCAGAGCTCTAATCTGAAAGCCGCATGCAACTTTAAGCAAATCACACCCCGTCCCTGCCCAGGAAAATGCTTCTGGGAATCATGCAGCATTTGCCTCTTCTTGTCTCCAAGGAAGCTCTGTCCTTCCATGGAGCCTCCAGTGATTCTCAACCTGTGGGTCGCAACCCCACAGGGGTCGCATATCAGACATTTACATTACGATTCACGACAGTGGTAAAATTACTACTGTTAGGAAGTAACAACGAAATAATTTTGTGGTTGCGAGGTCATCACAATGTGAGGAACTATATTAAGAGTCATAGCATTAGGAAGGTTGAGAACCATGGCCCTGGGTAAGGCGTCTTTCCCATCTTCTTAGTGCAGACAGCAGGCTCGTGGCATCTGGGAAGACTACCCTGAGATGGGACATGTAGGAGTTTTCTCAGAGGCAGAAATGGGTACCCCTTAGGAGAGTGTGTAATAAATAGCTCAGCTCTAGTCATGAAAATCATCAGGCTGGGTTCGAGATGTAGACTGCTTGTCTAGTAAGCAGGAAGCCCTAGATCCTGTCCCCAGCGCTGTATAAAGACGGGTATGGTGGTGCACAAGTCTGCAATCCTAACACTCAAAAGGTAGAAGCAATGCGATCAAAAGCTCAAGGCGATCCTTGGCTACCTAGTGAGTTGGAAGCCACTCTCTGGGCTACATGAGACCCTGTCTCCAAAGAAAAAAATAGCTGCATTGGAGTTGTTGTCTCTTTTCCTGGGATTGGGAAATACCAATACAGCTCACAACTCCCTCCCCACATCCCTCCTTTCCCTCCTCCTCTCTGAGTTTCTTCAGGCGAGAAGAGGTGGGGCACCCATGCATGTGGGCGTGGTCTCATTCCAGCCCAGCTAGAGCAAGCTCTGAGGCCAGAGCCAGCTCTGAGGCCAGATCCACTGAGCCCAACTTGCACCTGCACCCACACCTCCCCGATTGCCCCCTCCCTACCCTGAGCTTGCCCTTTCTGAAGCCATCATGTCCGTGACCAAGAGTGCTGGGAGTCCCCAGGTAGCCACCACTGTCAAGCTGGACCTCATGTCTTCTCCTGAGAGTACCAAGAAGGTGGAGAGCCAGGATCCTAGTCTCATGAATGGAAGCTCTTCAGAGACGTCAAAGAAGACCAAGGGCATAACGTGAGTGCAGCTCCCTGCCACCCCATGTCTGCTTCCATCAGCTTCCAGCCTGGACCTTGAGGTGGGTGTGTCTGACCCTCAACCCACTGTGCCGCCAGGAACACTAACGAGGAAAAAGTGGCAGCCATGGGCTGTGTTAAATAAGAAATTCTAGCTGAGGCCAGGTTTAGTCCTGAGAGGGAAACTGAGGCCCAATGGCTTTAAGCCACATGCTAAAGTTTATGGGCAGAGAAGAGACTAGACTATAGTGCTGTTGCTAAAGTCAATTTGGGGCTCTCGATGTCTAGGAAGGGAGTCAGAACTTGGAAGGAGGTCAGGATCAGAACATAAGACCACAGTGGCCTCGCCAACCAACAAGCAAGCCTCTCACTGTAGCAAGCCCCTACTGCCACTAAGGTTGCAATGGGGCTACTCAAGGAACAGCATGTAGAAGATTATAGTTTCTTCCATTTCCTGGAAGATGAGTTCTGGAGAAGGGGACATGCACAAAGGTTTTGAGACCATGACAAGCTGCGGGGCTCCAGCACGTTCTCCTGCATTTAGCTTCACCAATACAGCAGTCCAGCGAGCTCAGGCTCACGCTTTAAGAAGCAAGCGTGGCACCTTCAGTGTAGAATGGCATTTAACAGAGGACCAGAAGAACCGGGTTCAAGTGGAAGCCTGTCCTCTCCTCCGAATCCACTTCCCTCATATGTAAAGCAGGGAGGATCAGACAGGACCCAGAACATTAAAGGAGTGTGTGTGTGTGTGTGTGTGTGTGTGTGTGTGTGTGTGTGTGTGTGTGTGCTGAAGGTGAACGTGGAGGAAGAGAATGTGTGGCAGAGAGGGAGAAGGTGCTGAAGGGATGGACTCAGTCTCTCTCCATACCACCTGCAAGACACTGCAGGAAAGGACTCCATGGCTGCTGGCAGTGTGACATGGCTCTTTCCTCCCTGGAACTGGTCCTGGACCTTCTAAGTGCTAGAGATCACCAGAGTGAGCTGTTGAGGCCCCTGGGTCACCCACTGCAGAGCAGGGATATTTCTCAACTTTGAGAGAACCAGCTGACTCTTGTCCTGTGTCCCTGGTGGCTGAGGTGGCAACTTCAGCTACTTAAAAATCAAAAGAATAATGCAAGCATGAGCTAGAGAGGACCTTGTGGGGCTTGGAGACAAGTCATGCAGGTTGGGCAAGCAAGAAGCTGATGGAGTCTGGCCTCCTGGGTTCAGTTCCCGCTTACCAGCTGGAGACAGTGACAGAGTCTAGAAATGATGGCTGGCTCGCTCCTGCCAGGATGGCTGCCCCTTCTGTGTGAGCATGAAGCCCCAAGCACAGTACCTGTGTACTCTTAGCTGCTTAAAAATATCTGTGGTGGTGGCTCTAGGTCACCAAAGGAGTCATAGACGGAACCCAGGCCTCCTGGCTCCTGGTCCAGAATTTTGCATGGCTTGACACACTGCAAGCTTGCTGAATGGCTGCAAGCTAAATTCTGATTTCCTAAGTCCTTTAGTTAGAAATCTCCTAAGTGACCTGTTGATCCCTTCCCAGTTGCAAAACAAGCCCATCACTGGGGGCCAGGGGGTGTAGTTCTCTGTCAGCAATGTTGACACCCACAGAGAAAGGGAAAGGCATGCAGGGCTCTCCACCCCCCTTCTCCTCCAGTTGTTCTTTAACTCCTACCAGTCCATGGGTAGACCTTCTGATGCGAGAGGACTTGGGGGTTAATGCAGAGACTGGGAGTTGGGTGAAATCTTTCAAAATAGCATTATTCTTAACACTCACAGAGGCCCTCCAGAGCAAAACATGTGCCCCCACAAAATGACGGAGCTGGAGAAGTAGCGGCCTTGGGTTGGAATCCTGGTTTGTCTGATTCCAAATCCAGGCTCCTTCCAGACTCCTGTCACTGATTTAAGATGATCTGCTGGCTGCAAGGGTTTTTGGGGGAATTTCTAAGGCTTCTAAAGGGTTAGATAAAAGCCAAGGACCCTGTTTCACAAGGTCAGGACACAGAGACATCCAGAAGAAAGCTGGGGTTGACATTCACTGGGAGAGAAAGTTCCCAACTTGGAATTTTTCTCCCCAAATGACCTTGTCCTCTGAATCAACCTCACATCTCTCTTAAAGAAATAGTAAATTGAGGCTGTGGACACAGATCCGTTGGTAGAGTTCCTGTGTAGGGGCACAAGGCCCTGGGTGTGACCCCCAGCACTGCATGAAGTGGGCATGATGGCACACACCTGTAGTCCCAGCACTGGAGAGGTGGAGGTGGGACAATCAGAAGTTAAAGGTCATCCTTGGCTACGTAGTGAGTTCGAGGCCAGCCTGTGCTACATGAGACCCTGTCTCAGGAAAGAGAGGAGGGAGAGAGATGGAGAAGGAGAAAGAGAGAAAGGGAGGGAAGGAAAGAAAGAAAAAGAAAGAAGAAATCACCAGTGAGTGCTGAGGGTACCACTCAGTAGTAGACCACTTGCCTGGCATCTACAAGGCCCTGTGTGATCCCGAACACCATAAGGAAAAAACAACAGAAAGAGTGGGAGTCCTTTGCTTTAGTTTGGGTTTTATTGGGTTAGGGGTCATGCCATTCCCCAGACTTAATGTCCTGGGCTAGGAAGCAAAGAAAACCTCTCTGGAGACCAATCCCCAGATGACCCACATCACCTGACCTATTACAGAGAAGTCGCAGGGACTATTTTCCTGTCTGCCTTTCCCCCTAGTTTTGGAGTGCAGTCCTGTCTCTGCCACAACCTGGGAAGTCAGGTTGGTCTCTGGGCCTCAGTTTCCTCTGTGATGACTTGGGGTTGCCCCTTTCGGCCCTTGTCCTGGGTCTGCCTCCTGGAGCTCAGCAGAAGTGAAAACCAGAGCTGCGAAGCAGCTTGGCTTCCAGCCCCAGCTCCCCAGTGTATCCATGGACGAATCAATTAGGTACTTTTGTGCCTCCATTTCCCATCTGTAAACTAAAACCCACATCAATGCCTACTTCACTGTCTTGCCAAAAGGATTAAAGGAGATGTTATATATAAGCTATTTAGCACAGGGTCTCATACAGTTAGTGCTTCATGGCATAGACTGAGTGTGAGTTGCTAAGGCTGGGACAATCCTGGACAACTTGGGATGGGTGGTCACCTTCCAGGAGATCCACCATGGGCCAAGCAAGGATACAGGAGCACCAAGGTGGCTGTGAATCTACTTGCCCAGTTTAATTGAGGTGTTGACATGCTATGAGGGAATGGCTGCTAGATTCTCTCCCATCCCCCCTCCCATGTCCTCATACCTCCTTCTTCTCCTGCAGAGGGTTCCAGACATTGGTTCATCTGGTCAAAGGCAACATGGGCACGGGGATCCTGGGGCTCCCCCTGGCTGTGAAGAACGCAGGCATCTTGGTAAGAGGAATGGCAGTGGCGGGGGTTGGGGGGCATTATGAAGAGCTGTGGGATGGGGGAGGAGACAATAATGGGTTCAAATACCCCGTAGCAGACAGTGTTTCTGGGGGGGGTGTCACGGACATGGACCTAGAATCCAAACATCAAGCCTGGGTCTAAGTTCTGCCTTGGCCACAGGCACTAGGACTCAAGTCAGTCACTCTCAGGCCTCAGCTTCCTCTTCTGCAGAATGTAAGGGTTGGAGTTGGACCCAGTTATCCAATCTGGCTTTACAGAGCCTAGGTGTCCTTGGGGACACCTCAGAGGCCACCAAAGGGACATGTGGTCAAGACTTTGGGTCCCCTGCTTCCAGCACAAGCTTCATTGTGATTGCTATGTGTCCTTTTTGGACATTACTTGAGACTGCTTTTGGAAAGAATAGCAAGATGGCTTTCCACTCAGTTTTCTAGAAAGTCCTTTCAGAGCTAGCAAATGGCTCAGTAGATAAAGGCACTGGCTGACAAGTCCAATGACCTGAGTTTGCTCTCTGGGACACCCATGGTAGAAGGAAAGAGAAAAGGACCTCCTCTGACCTCTCTCCTCTAACCGCCACACACGTGCTGTGGCGAGCTGGAGTCCCCACCCCCAAACCAAGAGGGAGAGATCTTTGAGTCCTCAGCAGGACCTTTGCACTACTAAACTGTCCTCTCTCCCACCTTGCTCATGTCTGCCCTGCCTGCAGATGGGCCCGCTCAGTTTGCTGGTGATGGGCCTCATCGCCTGCCACTGTATGCACATCCTGGTCAAGTGTGCCCAGCACTTCTGCCGCAGGTGAGGAGTGTCCCATGTGTGGGTCTCGGGGACATCCCCAAAACATCCTACATTAGAAGAGCTTCCTTCTCCATGATCCCCGTGATCGCCATGAGCTGCGCCAGTATCTCATAGACTTGTCCATTCAGAGTCCTGTGCCCCACTCTGGAAGGTCTCATTCACAGGATCTGGGCAACAGTCAAGAGTATGCATACATTCCTAAGACGATCCAGGACAATCTGATGCTGCTGGCCCAGGGTCCACATTTGAAGAACTACCCTTGGAGCCAGTAAAGCAGAGGCATCTGATTGAATTGTGCAACTTCTTCCTCCAGATTGATAAACTAGAATTAGGAGAGCACTGAAATCTGCCTTCATCAAGATACCTGGTGATGGGTCCAAATCGATGCATGCTTATACTTTAGTTCCCCTCTGAACAGCTCCTGTAACTGGGTCCTTTTAGTTCTATCCCAAGAGGAGGAGCCAGGTGGATTTCACATGGTGATCGGATGCCACAGTGTAATCTATGGGGTTGTTGTGACAGTGGAGAGGCCAGCAGGTACCAGAGGTGACAGAGCTTGGGAGTGGGCTCTGATCCCATGATGGCACTCAGGACTGTGGCACCAACTCAGATTGTGGCACCTATTCAAGAATGGGGAGACCACAGGAGAGGTCTGGACACACGGCTGCTTGGCTGACCTCAATCTGGCCTTTCAGCTTACCTGGTCGGCCCACCAGTATATTGGGTATAAATAACTCTTGTCTGTCCTTGCCTCTGAGAGTTGAACCCAGTTCAGTGAGAGCCATGGGTCTAGGCACCACTACACCTACACCAGGCATGTGCTGTTACTCATGCTGTGTGGTAACTCCTCAATTTCCAGGTGAGAAGAAAGCACAGCGGAATTATAACCGCCTCCATTAGAACCTGCTGTGTGGACTCCATGTTCTTTCCACCCTGTATCTGTGTGGTCTGGGTCTGGATCTCTTGACTTTTTTTTTTTAAACCTGTGAGTTGTGAGGAGTGAAGGGAGCCCTGAGTGGATGTGCAGTTTTGACATGAGCACAGCATGTCAAGGACCCCAATGCCCCCAAAGCTTTCCCAAGGTGAGACTCAAAGAGATGGCAAAACCTTCCTCTGCTCCTAGTGTGACTGTTGACAGTGTATGTAGCAGCTATCAACCACAGCTGCTTCTTCTGTGATGACTCCAGCCTGAGGCTGCTCCCGTACAGAGAGCTCCTACCCAGATTAGGTAAACCTGCCTTCTTGTTCAGCTGCGCACACTAAGCCTGTCTCCTCAAGTCAGTTGTATACAGTAAATGCACTGGGTTCTGGGCTGCTGCGGCTGATGCCCCACATCAGAGTGAGCACGCTGGATCCCAGCTTTTCTGTCCGTGTGTCTGTCCTTTTCCTTTCTTCCTTCCCTCCTCATCCCACTTAGGCCCATCCCTGGAGTGGTGCAGAGCACGGCCGGAAGTGCATGCATGTGTGCATAGATGTGTGCATGCATGTGTACACATGATACACAGCACGCTGTGGAGGTCAGAGGACAGCCTCAGCTGTCAGTCCTGACCTTCCACCTTGTTTGAAAAAAAAAAAAAGTCTTTTGTTTGCTGCTGCACATGTCAGGCTACACAGCCAACACAGAGCCAGGGGTTCAAGGATTCTCCTGTTTCTGCCTTTCACGCTGTGGGAATTACAGACCTGGGCTACTGTTCCTGGCTTTTACGTGGGTCCTGGGACTTGAACTCAGGTCCTCATGCTTACACAGCATCTGCCCAGCTTGGCCTCCCGTCTCTCTAAAATCATCGTCTTAGGTTCATCGGTCTCTTACAGTGCTGTATGTGCTTTGTCCTGCAGACTCAACAAGCCCTTCATGGACTATGGGGACACAGTGATGCACGGCCTGGAAGCCAGTCCCAACGCCTGGCTGCAAAACCATGCCCACTGGGGGAGGTACCTTGTTCTCCCTTGGTTTACAGCGGGTCGGGATATGGAAGGAGAAAACGGTACTGTCAGGGAATGTCTTCTTTCCCCACAAGGCGGCTCCCAGGTCAGACTCTCCACAGGGGGGTGGGGGGGGTCACTGCCAACGTCACCTATCCAGTTCTACGTCACTCTCACGAGAGGTGTTCCTTTACCACACATTCTTAGGGAACCACACTTACCCCTGCAAACAGCACAGGGAAGGAGGTAGACAGCAAAGCTTCGCCCTTGCATTACCCATGGTCCGTTGGGAAGGACAGACGGCCTAGAGCTTCATTATGCAATACCCATGGGATACACATGAAAGAGGTTCTGGCTACTACCAAACGGGTGGAGGGTTATCGGGGCCAAGGGAAGAGGGGTGTGTCGTGGGGGGGGGGGTGGCTTCACTGGAACAGCTGAGATGGATTCTGTAGAAAGTAGCCTTGAAGGATTAGTAGGGAGAAGGCAGGGCCTGAAGGACCTTTTGGGAAGAGGGCAGAGCTGGGGAGCAAGCCACATGGGGATGTGACAGGGTCATGCTACAGACCAGGTGGCATGAAGGCAGAGCCAGGGTGGGGAAACTGAGGAAGCTGTCCAGTCCCATGGTCTATTTTATTTTTTAACTGTTTAATATGTAGTTATTTGTTTTGGGGGGAGGGGTGTCAGAAGACAGCCCATGGGAGTCAGTTCTCTCTTCTGATCACGTGGGTCCCAAGGATTGAACTCAGGGTCTGGCAGTGAGCATCATTATTTACGGAGCCGTCTCACTGGCCCACATTGTATAGTTTAGACCCTCTCTAAGATTTTATTATTTTCTTTTTAAATGTATTTATTTGTATTACTTTTTTTTTTTTTTTTTTGGTTTTTCGAGACAGGGTTTCTCTGTGTAGCTTTGTGCCTTTTCTGGGACTCACTTGGTAGCCCAGGCTGGCCTCGAACTCACAGAGATCCACCTGGCTCTGCCTCCCGAGTGCTGGGATTAAAGGCGTGTGCCACCACCGCCCGGCTATTTGTATTACTTTTAATTATGGGGGGATATGTGCATGTGAGTACAAGTGCCCCCAGAGGCCGGAAACACTGGATCCCCTGGAGCTGAAGTTACAGGTGGTTGTGGTGTAGGGGCTGGGAACCGAACTCTGGCTGTCTGCCATAGCAGCATATGCTCTTAACCACTGAGCCATCTTGTCAGCCCCTTTCTTAAGAAAACAGAAAGCCAAGAGAGCTTTTAATTGGAAAGCACGTGTGCATTCTTGGAAGGTTCATCCAGTTTCCGTGAGGAGAAGAGATGATGAGGAGCAGAGGGCAGACTTTGACAGACCCCTGAGGAGGTTTTAGTGTAGACAATGTCCATTCCGATGGTAACAAGGGGAATGAAGAGGTTGTCTCGGTAAGAGATTAGCCAACAGAAAGGAGAGAGCTGGGGCTGGGGGATGGCTCATCGGTCAAAGCCTTTGCCGTGCAAGCATGAGGACCATAGTTCAGATCTCCAGAACCCACACGCATGTCAGGTGGGTGTGGTGGGCCACCTACAATTCCAGACTCGGAAAGTGGAGACAGGGGATTCCCAAGAGCAAGCTGGCTAGCAAGACTAGCCATATCAGAGAGCTCTGGGTTTGGTTGAGAGACCCTACCTCAATGAATTAGGTGGGAGAGCAATGGAGGATGATTCTGCCTCCACATGCATGCACACACATGTAAAATATGTATGTACCCATGCACAGATGCATTAAAAACAGCAAAAAAGGGTCAGCTTGACTCAGACCTCTACCCACTTCTATTTTGGACAACCTGGGTCTGCGGTGACATTTGAGAGGAGACCTCACTGGGTATAAATGCCAGGCTTGTAGAACTGAAGGCGTCAGTCAGGAGGCCAGGGAGAGAAGAAGTCTTAGGAAAGAATGGAAAATGAAAAGAACAGAAAGACCCAGGTTTAGGACACTTGACTGAGCTGAACTGTTCCTACCTGAAGTCCACCTGTTAGCTCTCAGGAACGACACCTGTGTCAACACCGCTGTCCTTGGTGCCTGAGTTTAAGTCCACTCCTCCGTCTCTGTTTTCAGGCCTATCCCACCCCATCTGCCATCTGTTTCCTGATCACCTTCGGATCTGCATATTCACTGGTGCGGGCCAGTCCTCTCAACATTTAAATATGGCCATGTATCACTTTCTTATCAGATTTTGTAGGCTTAACCTTGTGGCTTAACCGTGTTGCATAGCCACAGTCTAAGCATTTCATGTAGTTATCCCTGGGATATCTACCAAATGCCTGCTGTCTTAGTTAGGGTTTCTATTGCTGAGATGAAACACCATGACCAATAGGCAAGTCGGGGAGGAAAGGGTTTATTGGGCTTACACTTCAGCATTGCTGTTCATCACTGAAGGAAATCAGAACAGGGACTTAGCAGGGCAGGATCCTGGAGACAGGAGCTGATGCAGAGGCCATGGAGAGTGCTGCTTACTGGTTTGCTTCCCCTGGCCCGATCAGCTCACCTTCTTATAGAACCCAGGACCATCTGCCCAGGAATGGCACCACCCACCATGAGCTCGGTCCTCCCCCAATGATCACTAAATGAGAAAATGCCTTACAGCTGGATGTCATAGAGGCATTTCTTCAACTGAGGCTCCTTCCTCTGATGACTCTAGCTTGTGTCAAGTTGACACACAAACACCAGGTAGTATAACGGATCCCTTGTCAACTTGACATATAAACACATCACTATTAAGCCACAACCCTCCCTTTCTTATTCATCCCCAAGATCTCACATTAAAAATATAAATAACTTTAAAAAGTCCCACAGTCTTTATAATTCAAACACATTAAATTTTTAGTAACCAATCTTTTAAAATATAAAGTCATTCAGAATTCAAAGTCTCAACTATGGGCTCCAGTAAAATATGTTCTTACTTCAAGAGTCAGTCACAAATCAAAGCAAAACAAAATTCCAACTGTCTAGTGTCTGGGATCCACTCACGATCTTCTGGACTCCTCCAAAGGGTTTGGGTCACTTCTCCAGCTCTGCCCTGTGCAGCACACAGCTCATGTAGGCTCCAGCAGGCTTCACTCCACTGCTACCACTGTTCTTGGTGGTCATCTCACAATACTGGCATCTCCAAAACACCGGGGTCTTCTGCAACTGGGCTGCCCTTTCACCAATAGCCTCTCATAGGTTCTATTGCATGAATAGAACTACTTCTATTCAAAGCATGAATAGTCATACTTTGCATGACCCCTTCAGTCCTAGGGGTCTGCCACTGAGGCTGCACCTTCACCAATGGCCTCTCCGGGCCTCTCATAGTGCCAAGCCTCAGCTGCTCTCCATGACCCTTTCATGCCTTCAAAATCAGTACCACCTGGGTGACTCTTACATACTACCAAGTCTGGCTGCCAGTAAGAGGTACATTCTTGGCCACCTCTGGAACACAACAACTTCTCTGTACTCTCAGGAAACACTTCCCAGAAGATTTCACCAGGGATGCTGGTCTCTTCTTAATCATCGCTAATTTCTTGGCTCCAACTGACCAGCATCAATTGTCTCAGTACCACTAAGGTTTCACTTCAGTAGTTCTGGTATCTTGTTAATCACCGCCCATTCTTCAGCCCCAGCTAACCAGAACCACAGGAGCTTAATTCAAAACAACAAATGGCCCTGATAGAGTCTTTAAACTTCCCTCTGAAACGTCAAAAGCCTGGCCTCCACCTTCTGTACTGCTCTCAATATTCTTATCTTTTCAGGTTCCCACAGAACATCCCACTGAGATCTCTCAACACTCAATGGCTCTCCTAGCCCAAAGTTCCAAAGTCCTTCCACAATCCCACGCAAAAACATGATCAAGTCTGCCAAAGCAATACCTCACTATGCTGGTACAAATTTGTCTTAGTTAGGGTTTCTATTGCCGTGATGAAACGCTGTGACCAAAAAGCAAGTTGGGGAGGAAAGGGTTTATTTGGCTTACACTTCAGCATTGCTGTTCATCACTGAAGGAAGTCAGGACAGGAACTCAGCAGGGCAGGAGCCCAGAGGCAGGAGCTGATGCAGAGGCCATGGAGGGTGCTGATTACTGGCTTGCTTCCCCTGGCCCAAACAGCTCACCTTCTTATAGAACCTAGGACCACCTGCCCAGGGGTGGCACCACCCACCATGGGCTGGGCCCTCCCTCAACGATCACTAAATGAGAAATGGCCTAACAGCTGGATGTCATGGAGGCATTTCCTCAACTGGAGGTCCTTCCTCTGATGACTCTAGCTGTGTCAAGTTGACACACAAAACCAGCCAGCACACCTGCATTGGGTCAAGTGGTAGTTTTGACATTGCATCCAAATTTTGCACCAGATGTGTGTGTACCACTGCTTGGGGCTTCACTGTCTGGCTTCCTAAAAGACTGGGCCAAGGACTGGGGAGATGCTCAGTGGATAAAGTGCTTACCACACAAGCATCAGGATCAGAGTTCAGCTCCCTTTGACCCATATAAAAGCAGGCAGGCATGGTGGCCCACTTGGAACAGCACTTGGGAGGCAGAGACAGGATTTATCGCTTGGGGGAGCTAGCATAGCCAGCTTAACAGAATTACTGAGTTCTGAGTTCAACAACAGACCTTTTCCTTGATAAAATAAAGTGGAGAGTGGACACTTGACATTAACCTCTGGCCTCTGCACACACATGCACACACACACACACACACACAGTGAACATGCCTACACACACAGTAAACATGCATACACACATACACACACACACACACAGTGAACACACATACACACACACAAACCAAAAAAAAGGAAGGAGAGAGAGAGAGAGAGAGAGAGAGAGAGAGAGAGAGAGAGAGAGAGAACACAAACTCTAATTACTTCCTGGCACTGTGTTCACACTTTCTTGTCTCTGCTGCCTTTCTATTTACACTGAGATTTCTTTCACTATGGTCCTAAAAGACCTTTTTGTGGAGCCTTCCCTACCCTAGGGACACCTCAGCAGCTGGAGGGGCAATCATTTCTTCTTTTCTGCTTGGCTCTGTTGGCCTTTCCCCATTCTCCATCACATCCACTGTAGGTCTCTGTGTCTATCAAACGGTGTTCTGAAGGGTTGGTGTTTGGGAGAGTTTCAGCCCCAGAAGTATGTGAGAGGGATGCAGTAAAGAAACTGCCAACATCACTGCTCCGTGGTATGGTTAGGAGGTTTTTATATTCGAGAGAGAACAGCCAGAGGCATCCGGAGAAGTCCAGAGCAGAGAGAAAAAGTAGACTGGACATGGATAGGGCTATCTGTGAGAAAGGGGAGAAGAACAGAGGGTAGAGAACAGAGAAAACATAATAAGAATAGAAAGAGCGGACTGGAGAGACCAGCTCAGAGGTTAAGAGCACTGGCTGCTCTTCCAGAGGTCCTGAGTTCAATTCCCAACAACCACATGGTGGCTCACAACCACCTGTAATGAGATCTTGATGTCCTCTTCTGGCAGGTAGGGATACATGCGGCAGAACACTGTATACATAATAAATAAAGCTTAAAAATTAGCAAGAGCAGAGAACAGTGGGGATAGCAGAGTTATAAAAAGGATGAGTAGCTGGGGGTGAGGCAGTTTAGAGTAGAAGAGGACCTGCAAAGATACATAGATAACACAGGGCCTCTTGCTCTGATAGTTTATAATAGAATGGTTTGTAAGATGGACAGAAATTAGCATTACAGGGGCTGAAGAAATGATGCAATTTCCTGCTTGCTCACAAGCATGAGGACCTGTATTCGGATCCCTAGCACCCACATAAAAAGCCAGGCATGGTGGTGCACACCTGTAATCCCAGCATGGACTTTGAAGTGTGTAACAGGTACTGGTGATTGATACTGAGGGAGCCTGAGGGTCAGTGTGTGCTTTGATATGCAACCACAGGTATATGTCAATGGAGAGCCATATGTCCCTTCCGCCAGAGGAAAAGGAAATTACTCTTTTGGCAGATGGAAACTGGTTGCATAAGTTTCTGAGGAATGCTGGCTTTTATCTAACCCCCAGAAACCCTATACTCCAGCACATTGAGCATGTTCTGGATATATGGACTGCCTTTTGGAGTTTGGGGAATTAGAGTTTCCTTTGGATCTGATAGTTAGCACCTCTGCCCTTTCCTCTTCAGACTCTGTATGCTTTTCAACCTCGATCTGCCTCCTCAAGGCTTTGTCCATTGCCACAACCCATCATCCCAGCTCCTGAGACACATGCAGTGTTCAGCTTCAGATACCAAATGAGTGTGTCCTGTCCCCTTCTCCTCAGGCCCGTCCTTCTTTCTGAGAGGTCCAAGTCAAAACCAGGTACATCATGTAAGATTATCCATCCCCAGCCGGGCGGTGGTGGTGCACGCCTTTAATCCCAGCACTCGGGAGGCAGAGCCAGGCGGATCTCTGTGAGTTCGAGGCCAGCCTGGACTACCAAGTGAGTTCCAGGAAAGGCGCAAAGCTACACAGAGAAACCCTGTCTCGAAAAACCAAAAAAAAAGATTATCCATCCCCTACCCAGTGGTTCATGGTCAGGGTCTGTGCATTCCAGCCCCCTTGAACTTTGAACAGGCCTTCATCCTCCCGCCCTAGTGACCACAGCTTCACGCAGGCAACTGCTCTCTCACTCTTATGGAGAGAATCTGCTGTCACACCCTCTGGCTAAGTCTTACTCCCCCGAGCGAATGCTGAACTTAGAAGGTAGTGAAACCTGTTCCCTCTACATAAATCCTTCCTCATTCCTCCTCCTCCACCACCTCCTCCTATTTTTCCTTTTCTCTCCCTCCTTCTCCTCTTCTTCTTTCTTCCTCTCCTCCTCTCCCCGCTCTCTCTTCCCCCTTCCAAGGGTGCCTTTTCTCGTGTATTATTTTTCCCATTTTCCTATGTATGTGTGATGTGAGTACTTTTGCATGTGTAGGAGTACATGTAGGGCACGTGTGTGCTCATGCATGTGGAGGCCTGAGGTGGATGTCAGAATCATCCTCCATCACTCTTGCACTCACTGAGGCTGGGTCTCTCAACCAAATCCAGAGCTTGCTGATATGCCATCTTGCTATGGAGATCCCAATCTCCATCTCCCAACGCTGGAAGAGCAACATGCACACCTGGCATTTATGTGGGTTCTGGGGACTGGACTGCATTTTGATTACTGAGCCATCCCTCCAGCCAGTGGTGGTCTGTCTAGGAACACTTCTTTCTATCTCCACAATTCACTAATATTCTCTCTCTCTCTCTCTCTCTCTCTCTCTCTCTCTCTCTCTCTCTCTCTCTCCCTTATTCTCCCCCCTTTAGGATTAATGATCATCTTATTAAGAGAATGAAGGCAGATTGGGGATAAATTATTGGGATTTACACATTTATTAAGACTTTTCTCACCAGACAGCCTTTGATGTGGATATGTTTTGATTGCATATTTATACAAAATAATGGGTTTCATTATAACACTATGTCTCTTTTCACCATGGCATCTAAAGCCATAGTATGATGCTAATTTCTTTGTGTGCCTATGTGTGAGCGCATGTTTATGTGTCTGCATACACATGTCTGTGGTGTGGATGTTCATGAACATCCACATCATGTGCATATGCTTGTGTATGTGGAAGCCAGAGGTCAACATCTGGTGACTTTCTCATTCACTTTATGCATACATGTATATTTATTAATATATATGTCTACAGATACACACACACACACACACACACACACACACACACACACACACACACAGGATCTCTCACTGAACCTAGAACTCACTGATTTGGCTACACTGGCCAGCCATCAAGCTCCAGGAATACTTCTGTTTCCACCTTCCCAGCACTGGGATTACAGCTGTGCACCACCATGCCTGGCTTTTTACATGAGCGCTAGGGATTCGAATACAGGTCCTCATGCTTGAGAGCAAGCAAGAAATTGCATCATTTCCTCAGCCCCTGTAATGCTAATCTCGGTCCATCTTAAAAACCATTCTAGCCGGGCGGTGGTGGCGCACGCCTTTAATCCCAGCACTCGGGAGGCAGAGCCAGGCGGATCTTTGTGAGTTCGAGGCTAGCCTGGTCTACAGAGCGAGATCCAGGAAAGGCACAAAGCTACACAGAGAAACCCTGTCTCGAAAAACCAAAAAAAAAAAACAAAAAAAAAACAAAAAAAAAAACATTCTATTATAAACTACCAGAGCAAGAGTCCTTGTATTATATATGCATCATCAACACCCAATGATGTGTCTGACACGTTAGGAAAAATGTTTTATGTGTTCTGGGCAGCTAATAAATGCTGTGTGTTTATTATCAGTCATAGTGAGAGGCAGGGGTAAAGCATGTCATGGAGCCAGGTGGGACATAGGGTCCCATTCCTAGGAACTTAATCACTTACTCTGCTGTGAGTGTTCAACTGCTGTTTACAAAGAGCTATTGTTACCTCTTGCTAGTAGCAGAAAGATGGAAGGTGTATGTGTAGTACACACGTGTGCTCATGTATGGAGGACACCAGCCCTTGGGGACAGAGGGCAGAATGGCAAGAAATGGAACAGAAAAGTCAATTTCTTTTATAACAAGTCTCTCTCTCCTCCTCCTCCTCCTCCTCCTCCTCCTTCCTCCAGGCACATCGTGGGTTTCTTCCTCATCGTCACCCAGCTGGGCTTCTGCTGTGTGTACATTGTGTTTCTGGCGGACAATTTAAAACAGGTACTCTAGACAAGGTGGGAAGGGGAGCACACAGAAGGAGGCTTCCCTACCAGGGTTTTGTCTACCACATTACTTCATCTGAGTCCTCAAAAACTCATCAATACAACATGGGAAGGGAAAGGCATGCTATCAGGTAGCTTGACCTCCCCCACCCTCCAGATAGCTACAGATTTCTGAGCCATTACCCTGTGTGTGTGTGTGTGTGTGTGTGTGTGTGTGTGTGTGTGTGTGTGTGTGTGTACATACTCATGCCATCTTAGGAGCCTATACTTTTTCCTCTTTAAAAGTTAATTATCTCAGGTGTTTTATTATAGCGATGGAAAGCTGACTATCATAACTGAGTCACATTTTGCCAGGTTCTTCCATTTTAAATAGTTTGGAGCAGTTCGTCACTAATAATGATCATAACATGATCTGTATTCGGTTGCTGAATATTTCCACTGTTTCATTTATTTATTTATTTATTTTGCTTTTTTGAGATAGGGTCTCATGTAGCCCAGGCTGGCCTCAAACTTATTATATAGCCAAAGATGACCTTGAATTCCTGATCCACTTGCCCCTACCCACCAACTGTAGGGATGTCAGGTGTGTGCCAGCATGCCTGGTTTATGCAAAACTTGAAATCAAATCCAGACTTCATGCCTACCCAGCAAGCACTCAACTAGCTGCGCCATATCCCCAGCCCAAGGATATTATTGTTTGTATTGTCTTTATTTTATTGTTTGAGGCAGGATCTCATGTAGCCCAAGCTAGCCTCAAACTCACTATGCAGAAGCTCTTTAGAAAGCAAGCTGCTATCTGCAAACCTTTATTTATGATCCCTTGCTCACAATCTGCATTTTTATCCACTGCCTATCAAAGCAAGCACTGTCTTAAGGGGGTTGCAAGCCAAGTGAGTAGTTCTAAAACGCAGTGGGCAAACTTCCATGTGATATCTGGGAGGCAGTTCAGGTGTTGGGAATGCACACTGTGGCTAAGAAGCACCATTATGAAGCCCTGGCATCAGAGAAGGCTGCCTCCAGGAGCCATATTCGAGCTGGGCATGCTTGGGTAGCTTGCAGAGTAATAGCAGCCAAGCTAGGGAGATAAACCATGAAAAAACTTCCAGGCAGGAATACGGGAGACTGGCCCAAAAGAAGCAATTCTACTAGTTATAGAAGACAGTGGTGGCTGCCTTGAGGAAGAGTCCTGACCACTGCATAGAGATCTTTTATGGAGGTCTGTGAGTGCCTGGCTAATTGTCTTAGTTAGGGTTTCTATTGCTGTGAAGAGACACCATGACCACAGCAACTCTTATAAAGGAAAACATTTAATTGGGGTGACTTACAGTTCAGAGGCTTAGTCCATTATCATTATAGCAGGATATGGCAACATGCAGGCAGTCATGGTGCTGGAGAAGGAGCTGAGAGTCCTACATCTTAATCTGCAGGCAACAGGAAGTGAATTGAACTAGATGTAACTTGAGCATAAGAGACCTCAAACCTGCCCCCACAATGATACACTTCCCCCAACAAGGCCACACCTACTTCAACAAGGTCATAGCTCCTAATAGTGCCACTACCTGTAGCTGAAGTTTTCCTGTGCTTGCCTGGCATCAAGGTCCCACTGCCATTTATAAAATTCCTGTGTCCCATGCAGTCCTGTAATTGCTCAGATCCAAGTAAACACACAGAGGCTTATATTAATTAAAACTGCTCAGCCATTAGCTCAGGCCTACCATTAACTAGCTCCTACATTTAAACTCAGCCCATTTCTATTAATCTATAAATCGCCACGTTTTCCATGGCTTTACCTATATGCCGTTACATGCTGCTCCCTGGACGGTGGACTGGCATCTCCTGACTCAGCTTCCTCTTCCCAGAATTCTCCTTGTCTGCTTATCCTGCTTATACTTCCTGCCTGGCTACTGGCCAATCAGTATTTTACTAAACCAGTGTACAAAAACATTATCCCACAGCAACTCCCTGTGAGCTTATGGGGCCAGTTACATTCAAACTACCACACTAATCATCTGGGGATGTTTCCTAGTGTAGGGAGGAATCATTAAACAAACAAAAGGGCAAAGGTCGGAGAGCTGGGTTGTAGCTCAGTTGGTAGACTGATTGCCTAACATTCCCAAATCTCTAGGCTCAGTCTCCAGCACCTCACAAACTGGGAATGTGGAGGCAGGAGGATAAGAAGTTCAAGGTTGTTCTCAGTACATAGTAAGTTTGAGGCCAACCTGGACTACGTGAGATCTTGCTCCCCTCCCCCCCCCAAAAAAAAAGCCAAGCCAAGAAACTCAGTTGGCACAATGCTTGCTCTGCATGCCTGACCCCAGGGTTCCACCCCTGCAACACACATGCAAGAAGCAGAAAAAAATTCAAGGGGTAACAACTCATATATCATGATGTGTGCTTAAGTTAAAATAAGGTTTCAAAATAAGAATGGACACAGTGATTGCCATCTTACAAAATAAAATGAATCTTCATCATGTAACTTGTGATGTTCTGTAGAAAATGCATGGATGGATATATTGGAGATGACCCCATGCTTCTCCACCAGTGCTCATGTCAGCAACAGCTTTACACTTTCTTCTTACATGATTCTAGATTCTAATTGTTCTGCGCAGAACCTGACTCACAGGCCAGCCCTCCAGCCTGTGACCTTCAGTTTTCCCCAGGCTGCATTCAGCAGCAAAGAGAATTCAGTACGAATAATCAATACCAGAAAAATGGATGCCAGGGAGCCAAGGCACCAGACCCCCCCCCCCAATATATATGCAGTTATCTGTCATTAAATTCGCTGTTTTGGTAGCCTCCTTTAAGGTAGTCTGGTGAAGAGGATTTAGAATAAGACATTTCATGAGCTGGAGAGATGGCATTTACTGCCAAGCCCGATGACCTGAGGTTGAGCCCTGGGTCCCATATAGTGCAAGGAGAGAATCAACTTTCATGTGTGTACCATGGGGTGCATACATGCACACACAAACACATCAATGAGTGTAAATGTTTCCTAAAATTAAAACCAAAAAGAAGTTTCCAATGCCCTACACTTGCTCGAGAGCCCCTGACTTTTTAATAAGAGAGCCTGGATCTGGGGAAAGCACTGAGTCCACCACGTGCTCAGATTTTTTTCCTCCTCTTGCTTTTCCCATCTCTTCCTCAGGTAGTAGAAGCTGTTAATGGCACAACCATCAGCTGCCACTACAACGAGACCCTAGTTCTGACGCCCACCATGGACTCACGACTCTACATGCTCGCCTTCCTGCCCGTTCTGGGCCTTCTGGTCTTCATTCGGAACCTCCGTGTCCTCACCATCTTCTCCCTGTTGGCCAACATCAGCATGCTGGTCAGCCTGATCATCATCGCCCAGTACATCGTCCAGGTTGGTGCACAGCATCCGCTAACTCCCCAGGAGACAGGGCCCTTGTATCCATATGAGACATCAGGCCCCAAGTTCTAAGATGGGTATGTTCCTCACCCTTCAGCCTAGGACCCACCTTGCTGTAACATTCTCTCTTTGTACCATCTCGTCTTTTCAGCTCTCTCATCCCTTCTTTGTCTCCAAATGACTGCTTTTAATACCAAACCTAGCTTTTTAAAAAGCTGTGTTTGCAGGGTTATGGAGCTCCATTAGTAACCCGTTTGTCACACAAGCCTGAGGACCTGAGTTGAGATTCCCGGAACCTGTCTAAGAGCCAGGGTGCTGTGGCACATGCTTGTAATTCCAGCACCGGAGGAGGGGAGTTGGGGTGAGCAGAGCAGGAACAGGAGGATCCCTGAGGCTGACTGACCAGCCAGTCTAGCCAAATGGATGGGCTCCAGGTTTAGTGAGAGACCCTGACTCAAAAATTAAAGTGGAGAGGGACCAATGAAGACACTTGACATTGACCTCTGGCCTCCACCATGTACCGACACATGTACATCACACCTGTATACACATATGCTACTTCTGCTTTATGTTTGGGCTATTCCAGGAATCCTCAATTATTAAAATGATTCTGTGTTTCTTTTAACACCCTGGGCCACAGGCTGAGTAGAGGATTTACTCCACCCATTCTGTTCTCTCCTTTAATCTACAGCTCAGAAAGAGAAAAGCAGACTTTCAGATTCAATTAACTGTGCAGGGCTCCCTAGAATATTCTATAACTACATTATGATAAGTTCTAGTACTCACACCCAGTATCCACTCATGGCTGTTCTTGGGCGCTGTTGGGTGTCACTGATCTGTAATGCATACAATATTGTTTAGAGACTTCTGGTAAACCTGCTTCCTTCATGAGACACTGATCTTCCATGCTTTGACAATGCCTGTATGTTCCTGCCCTCTGGCTCTTGGGTACTGTGCAATATTAAAGTCAATAATTATCATTTTTTTTTTTTAAAGATCTTTTTTTTTTTTTTTTTTTTTTTTTGGTTTTTCGAGACAGGGTTTCTCTGTGTAGCTTTGCGCCTTTCCTGGATCTCGCGCTGTAGACCAGGCTGGCCTCGAACTTCACAGAGATCCGCCTGCCTCTGCCTCCCGAGTGCTGGGATTAAAGGCGTGCACCACCACCGTCCGGCCAATAATTATCATTTTTACCTCATTCTAAAGGCTGGCTGAACTTTGTGGCATTCAATGTTCTCAAACCCTTTCCTCTCAGAATCCTTCTTGCTTAGGGAAGCTTGAGTGTGCCCATAGAGTGACAGTCTTGTATTTCTCTCTCCTGTAGGGAATTCCAGACCCCAGCCAGTTGCCACTGGTAGCAAGCTGGAAGACCTACCCTCTCTTCTTTGGAACAGCCATTTTTTCATTCGAAAGCATCGGCGTGGTAAGGTTGGAATGAAGGTGGCCTTTCTCTGGACCTGTGAACCAGTTTCTGGGAAGGAGCTATGAGTTCTGGTTTTCTGTGTGTTCTTGGCCGTTGGGTTAGACCTGTGGAAATCACACATGGGATAGAGCCACCTCTGGTCTCATTTGGATCGGTTGTCACCAGCAGACAAAAAGTAGGTCACAGCAGAGAAGCAATCAGAAGAATATTTTTGTCAATATGTCTACTCAGTGTTTATCTTCCCAGCAATATGAGTTTCCTAGTCTTCTTCAAATTCAAACTAGTCAACCAGACAGTGATGATGCATGCCTTTAACCCCAACACTCAGGAGGCACTGGCAGACAGATCACTGTGAGTCCAAGGCCAGCTGGTTTACAAAGTGAGTTCCAAGACAGTCAGGGCTACACAGAGAAAGCTTGCCTTGAAAAAAAGAAAACAAAAACAAAAAACAAACAAACAAAACAAACAAAAACAAAAATCAAGACTAGTCAAAAAAAAAAAAAAAATCTGGAGGCAGAGCCAGGCAGGGCTCTTGAGTTCAAGGCCAGCCTGGTCTACAGAGTGAGTTCCAGGACAGCCAGGACTGTTATATAGAGAAATCTTGTCTTGGAAAACAAAAAACAGGAAAAAAAAAAAAAAAAGACTAAGGATTGTACATATCTAAAATGAAAAGACTCCATAAATGATACAGGTGTTTTAGCCAGGTGGGGTGGTACATGGCTTTAATCCCAGCACTCAGGAGGCAAAGGCAGATGGATCTCTGAGTTCAAGGTCAGCCTGATCAACAGATCAAGTTCCAGGACAACCAGGGCTACACAGAGGAACCCTGTCTGAAACCACCCCGCCCCCTCAAAAAAAATATGGGTGTTTTAACCTGAAAAAGAGGTGTGTGTTTACAATCAATTGTAGGCTGGGATGTAGCTTAGCCAGTGAAGAGCTCCCCTGAGTGTCCAAAGACCTAAGTTCCATCCTCAGTACCACATAAACTGGGCATGATGGTGCAAGCCTGTAAACCCTGCATTCGGGAGGGGGAAGTAGGAGGATCAGGAGTTCAAGGTCGTCCTTAGTGCCACAGCATTTTCACAGGCAGCCTGAGCTACATGAGACCCTGTCTCAAAAAAAAAAAAAAAAAAGGTAATTCCTTTCCTCACTGTTGAAGGGCTGCATAACAATACTGAGACAAGCATCTTCTCGGCTTCATTCAGTTGCTCTATTCTCTGCTACTGCCTGCATCCCTCGCTCAGTGCTCATACAGCTTAGCAGCCACTGAGGGGTCAGGTCAGTGCCACCTCTCATCGGCTCACCCACTGGGGGCACCCGAACTGTCTCTAGTCTGTGACATCTGTGAGTAATGCTCCTTACTCCGAGAACTCATATACGGGTCGTTATGTAGATTTAACTTTTTCTTCTCTAGGAATAGGCTTCTGGGTCTCATAGTTATAGAGGGTTATAAGAAACTGCCCACGGGTTTCAGAAAGACAGTAATTTTGGTTGGATGTTTGTTTGTTCTTGCTCTGAGTGCTGGGGGCTGAAACTGGATCCCAGCAGGCTAGGCAAGTGGGTCTACCACTGAACTCCACCCCCGCCCCCAGCCCTGACTGGCATTTTTCACTTGGGTCAGACCATGTGAGCATTCTTGCCCTTCTGCATACGGGCCAGCGCTTGTCTGGACTGTCAGTTCAGCGTGGATGTGAGAGGATGCTGGGAATTGAACCCAGGACCTCATGCATGCTAAGCAACGCTCCATCACTGAGCTGTGCCCCCGGCCCCAATATATTTTTATTTCAACCATTCTAATAGATATATAATAGTATTTGATTGTGGTTTAATTTGCATTTTAGTAATAACTAGTGATAACTGGTTATGAGTATCATTTATACTTTTTTATACATCTTTAATTGTTTGTTTTTAGTAGTGTGTGCGAGAGAGTGAAGGTGTGCATGTGGGGTCAGGGGTCAGTTGTCCCCTTCACCTTTTGAGGTGTCTCTCTTACAGCCTCGGCTGCTCTTGGGCCCTCAGGCTAGCTGGTCCGTGAGCTTTCTGCCGATTCGCCACGATTACAGCTGTGTGCCACCACATCCAGCTTTTTGTGGGTTCGGGGAATTGAACTCAGGTCATCAGGCTCTCCCAGCGAGTGCTTTCCCCACAGAGCCATCTCATTGGCCCTCCTTCATGCTCTTTAGTTAGCACTTGGATGTCTTCTTTGTGAGCTATTCAAATCTTGTTTTGTTGTATTTTTTGTTTTTTGAGGCACGGCCTTGAGGTTTCCCTGACTGGCCTTGTACTCATGGGAATCCCCTTGCCTCTGCTCCCAAGCTGGGTGTATGCCACCATGCCCAGCCTGTACAAATCTTTTATAAGTACTTCTTCATCTGAGTTCACCAGCTTCTAGCCAATCTCCTTTTAATTATCCTCTGGCCAGAAAGCCTGGCTTTTGTCTCCCTATGCTTGCATGTACTTCTTGTGTTTCTTCCACGCGTTTCTCGGTGGCTTAAACACATACACACACACACACACACACACACACACACACACACACACACACACCCCAGAATGTGGCTCTGTGGCTGGGATTTGCCTTTGGGGATGTGGCCTGGCAGAAACAGAGAGAAACAGGAAATCAGGGTTCCTGTCACACTCTCCGTCCCACAAGGGTCCCTTTTCAGATCAACCTGCTAAGAAGAAAAGGTGTCCCATGGAGTTCCTTCCTCAACCACTGAATCATCCCAGGATTGGGGCCTCCCTTGAGTTTAAACTCATGGAGATAGGAAGAAAAAAATATCCTGAAACTCAACATTATGATGGCTATCCCCGTGCCAAAACTGGAAAATTCACCTTACACAAAAAGCAACCCAAGGACCAACAAGATGGCTTGGCCGGTAAAGGTGCTTGCCTCCAAGCCTGACAACCTAAGTTCAATCCTTGGGACCCACATGGTGGAAGGAGAGAACCGACTCCCGCCAGATTGTCCTCTGATCTCCGCACACACATGAAATAAATAAATAAACATAATTTTTAACATCTTAAAAAAAAAGAAAAAAACTCAAAATGGATCAAAGACATTAATGGAAGACTGGAAAGTCTCAGACCTCTAGAAGAGAGTGCTGTGGGGGTGGTCAGACACAGTGGTGGGTCAGGGACTGACCTTTCTGGGTACGACTCCAAAGGCACAGAGAACAAAAGTATACTGACAAATGGGGCTAAGAGCATCTTCAGAGCATAGGAAGGAGCGGAGGGAGACAGCCTTCAGAACAAGAGGCGCATGCTCACACGGCAGGGGGCTGACACCCAGGATGAGGGCTGACACCCAGGATGAGGGCTAACATCCAGGGTGTATAAGGGACCTGGCCAACAGCAACAAAGTAATCCAGCTGCAAAACCGGTGAATGACCGAAGTGGAGACTTCTAGAAGAACTACAAATGGCCATCAAATACATGAAAATATGCACCTTCTCATCAGCCATTGGGTGTGACGGTGAAGTATCTCCTCACTCCTGTCCAAATAGCTATTGTCATAAATCAGAAGCCCAAAGATGGCCCTGCAGTTAAGAGCACTGGCTGTTGTGGGAGAGAACCAAGATTCTCGTCCCAGCACCCACATCAGCTTGTAACTCCCGCTCCAGGAGATCTATCACCCTCTTCTGGCCTCCACAGATGTAACAATGAGTGCTAGAATTTCCTTCATTTTAAAATAGATTTATTTCTTTTTATTCTATGTGTCTGAGTGTTTTGCCTGCATGTATGTATGTACACTGCATATGTGTCTAGTGCCCACAGGAACCAGAAGAGGGTGTCAGATCACATGATGCTGGAGTTACAGGTGGTTGTAAGCTGCCTGATCTAGGTGCTGGGAACCGAATCTGGGTCCTCTACACGAGCAGCCAGTGCTCTTAACTGCTGAGCCCCAGAATTTCCTCCTTTTTAAAGGCTGTATAATATTCCACTGCATGGATGTACCACATTTTGTTTACTCATTTTCTAATGGTGGATGCTTGTCTGCCTCCCACCTTCTAATCATGAATAATATTGACATTCGCAAGAGCCTACAAACATCTTTTCAAGTCCCTTCTTTGACTCATTTGGGAACAGGCCAGAGGCAGCAAGCCTTTCTCTTCTCTGTGCTCCTGGTTGATACTGCTACTGCTATTGTTGTTGTTATCCTATCCTTACAATGTGATGTCCCTGTAGGTCCTGCCTCTGGAAAACAAGATGAAGGATGCCCGCCGCTTCCCAACCATTCTGTCTCTGGGGATGTCCATCGTCACCACCCTGTACATTGCCATCGGGGCCTTGGGCTACCTGCGGTTTGGAGATGACATCAAAGCCAGCATCACTCTTAACCTGCCCAACTGCTGGTACCTTCACGGCTCCTGGGTGGTCGGGATTGAGAGACGTGTAGAAATGTGTCACTCTCTTCCTCTCCCTATCAGAGCAGGGAGACCCAGGTCTAGAGACACTCCCACTGGGAGAGATGGAGCCACCACTAGAACCTTGGGCTACAGAGGTGTGTCCGCACAGCCTCCAGGTTGAGCCGGGTCTTGGTAGCTTAGTGCGAAGGAAACACAGCTCAGAGGAAAGGACGGAAGGAAAGCGAGGGTCCTTGGTCACCTTGGGGGAGAAGACGGGAGTGCTGGAGGAAGACCAAAGGCTTCTGTCTGTGGGATGGAACCTTCTGGTCCCCCTTCCCAGGCTCATGACTAAGTGTCCGCTGCCACTGGACACCCCCACCCACCCCAAGCCAGGGGAGCTAGTGTTGAAAACTTGAAACAGGGCTGTGGAGAAGGTTTAGCAGGTAAGAGAATTTGACATGCAAGCAAGAGCACCCCGAATCCAATCATAACACCCCCCAAAAAAAAGCCAGGCACGTGGCATGTGCCCATAATCTTAGCACTGGGAAGGAAGAGCCAAGAGGACCCCAAGGTTCACTGCCCAGCCAGCCGGGCTGAATTGGTGAGCTCCAGGTTCAGGGAGAGATCTTGTCTCCAAAAACAAAGTGCAAAGGAACTAAGGAAGACATCTGACATCAACCTCTGGCCTCTACATGCGTGTGGCACACACACTCACATACATACATATCACACACACACACACACACACACACACACACACACACACACACACACACACGTTTAACTCCCTTGAAGGCTCGCCCTTCTCTCTGCCCTCAGCTTCAAGCCCGCCCACGACCCTGCTTCTCCTTTCCTGTCTCCACACAACCCACAGATAACATCTTTCCCTCTCAATTATTCAGGACTTGGAAGGTCTCCAAACTAAGCTGAGCGCTTGTTGAGGGCTCCTGATATACCACGTACTTGGGGGGCACAGACAATTCCTAGACTCTAATCACAGAGGACTTTAGACCCAGGCTTTGGGACCCTGGCCACTTACCTGTTGAGTCTTCCTGGGAGAAGTATCTAGTGTCAGCCTGTCTGTTCTCACTTCCCAGAGTGGTCTGTCAAGGCACCACGTGTGCACGTGCTCAGGGCTGCTGGCCTCTCATCTACATGGCCCTTCTCTCTGCTACCATCATACCCTTCATGCTTCTCTGTTCTCTCCACTCTGGTGAGACTCCTCTGTACTCGGAGAAGGAAACACAGACCCAGGGGACTGTCCCAAAGTCCGAGGCTGCTGTCCCCAGGAGGCCAGGTGTGGGGGTGTCAGGCCATGGAGAACATGGCTGTATGTCTTGCAGGCTGTACCAGTCAGTCAAGCTCCTGTATGTTGTCGGCATCCTGTGCACCTACGCCCTGCAGTTCTACGTCCCGGCGGAAATCATCATCCCCCTTGCTGTCTCCCAGGTGTCAAAGCGCTGGGCACTGCCTGTGGATCTGTCCATCCGAATCGCCATGGTCTGCCTCACATGTGAGTAGAACAGTCTCAGGGAGCCTCCTGGCCATTTCCCGAGAAGTGTGTGTGTGTGTGTGTGTGTGTGTGTGTGTGTGTGTGTGTGTGTGCACATTCATATGTGTGCATACATGTAGAGGCAGAGGACAACTCCGGTGACATTTTTCAGGTACTACCACCTTTTTTTTTTAAAAAAAAATATGGTCTCTCATTGGCCTGGAACTTACCAGTTAGGCTAGGCTACCTAGCTAGCAAGCTCCAGAGATCAACTTGCCTATGCCTCCCCAGTGCTGGGGTTAAAAGTGTATCCCACCATGCCAGGTTCTTTTTAACATGCGTTCTAGGGATCCAGCTCAGGTCCTTGTGCCTACAAGGTGGACACTTGACTGAGCCCTCTCCCCAACCCCCATTCAAACCATTCTTACATGTGCCCTAATTAGACAGATGTGCTGATGCCCAGCCAAAGGAAGGATTCATTGATATCCAGTGTGTTAAATAATAATCAGGATACAGAGTGTGCAAGGCACTGTGGTAAACCCTTCCTCGGATATATTTCATGGCACTTATTCAGTCCCCGTGAGAATGCTTGTAAAGGACGACACTGTCAAGTAACTGACCGGTGAGTGATGGGAGCTGGGGACATGGCTTAGTTTCTAAGTATTTGCCTAGCATGCATTCATTCTTCAGAACCTCATAAAGAGGGTGTGTTGATGCATTCTTGGGATCCCAGCGATCTGGAGGTGGAGTCAGGAGGATCAGAAGTTCAAGGTCACCCTTGGCTACATAGCAAGTTCAAAGCCAGCCTGAGTTACATGGGATGCTTTCTCAATAGTTAATAGTAGTAATAAAGGATAGTAAGATGGCTCAGTTGGCAGACGCTTGCTCCCAAGCCTGCCAACCTGAGTTCAGTCCCCGGAACCCACATGGTGGAAGGAGAGAATCAACTCCTGAAAGTCACCTCAGACTTCTACACACATGCTGAGGCACACACTCCACATACATACACTCAATAAATAAATGTAACTAAATTAAAGAAATATATTAATGAAGAAAAGCAAGCAGGAGTCAAACCCGGGTCATCAAAGTCCAGAGCCAGCACCTCCCACCTCCAAGGCTGGCACTGAAGGTAGGATCCAGGGAGAATGCTCAGGCAACAAGTGCTATTGGTCCCCCAGGACTTCGTGTAAATTTAGGCCAACATTTAAAACAAGCCCCATACCCAGGCTCGTGCAAGCAACCCTAATTAAATCCAGAAGGTCATTTTTAAAAAGACATGAATGTGGCTGGGGGCTTGTTGAGAAAAAGAGGTCAGGGACAAGTGGGAGAGGGACAAGAGAGGGTAGTCGGGGGTGAGTATGACCAACATACAGTATATACCCACAGGAAATTGTCAAAGGATAAAAAATGAAAATATGCACAAAAATCATTTGACAGGGAAAGAGATGAGAACACACATGCATAAAATAGTAGTAACTGAAGATCATTTGAAGCTATTGACATTTGAACAGAGGTTGAGTAAAAATTGTGACTAGCTAGGGTGTTCTGGAAACACAGCCCGCCCACCCCACCCCTCTACACGCACAGCTGTCTGCAAGGCCAGCCCAACAGAAGGCTAGCATTGTCATATTGGAATTAAGGAACCATCTGAAACTGGCCTGTCTTCCATTCTCTTTGGTTTTGGGGAATGGTGGGTACTGCTAGGACCCCGTGCTTATGAGTCAAGCCTGCTTCCTTCATTACCTGGGTGTACGTTGCCATCACTTGGACTCTCCTGGATGCAACTCACAACTGAACACTGTGTTTTCTCTTGATAATCTCTGAAAGAACCCCAGACACTGAACCTAAGTGAGCAGAGAAAATCCCTCCCAACAACCCAACAATGTGAACACGTAGTGTTGTGGGGAACCCACCAGCTTGTAGCTGATTGGAAGTCTTTATTCCAGCCAGCTGGGACTATACTCAGGGATTCAGGGACCCAAGTGTAGCCCCGAATACTTAGAGCAAGAGGACTTTAAAGGCAAAATCCACATCTCTGTGCCTCACTCTGGAGCTGAAGTGGGAGGGTGTTGCACAAGCAGGATAGTTTAACAGAAGCTGAGGTAAGTTAGCTGGGCATCCTGACCTCAGGTTGCTGGAATAGAGTTGGGTCATTTTCCCCAGAATTCTCCATCAAGGAGTTCAAATTCTAATTAAGCCTGACATGGCCTCAGCAAGAATACAAGATGGAGGAACTTCTGCTCTGTCTTGCCCTGTCACACTCAATCTGGACAACGGGAATGAGCGGCATCAACCATTAATGTGTCACCCCTGAGATAAGAACAGGTGCCCTGGGAGCTCTCCACCTTTGCCTTCTTTTAAATTTTTTTACATTTATTTATTTTGTGTATCGTTCACATGTGCATGTTGACACAGGTGTATAGGTCAGAGGACAACTTTTACCCCGTGTGTCCGGGGGTCAGAATCAGATCATCAGACTTAGCAGCACGTGCCTACACCCACAGAGTCATCTCCCATTTGCTTGTTGTTGTTGTTTTAAGTTTTCGGTTGTTGTTGTTTTGTTTTGTTTTTGTGGGGTCTGGGTATGTATCCCTGACTAGCCTAGATCTTACTGTGTAGACCAGGCTGGCCTGGAATTCACGGATTCACCTGCCTCTGCCTCCCAAGTGCTAGGACTAAAGGCAGGCAACACCACGCCCTGCCTTTTTTTTTATTTATTTCATTTTGTCCCTTTTTATACAGTCTCATATAGCTTAGGTTGGCCTCGAACTAAACTAGGTAGCCAAAGGAAACCTTGAGCTCCTGATCCTCCAGCCTTCACCTCCAAAATGCTGGGGTTGTAGGCATGTGTCACCATGGCAACCGGGGATAGATGCCAGGGATAGAACCAGGGCTTCCTGCATGCTAGGCAGGCATTCTTCCAACTGAACTACATCCCCAGCCCTCAACTTTTATTTGCAAAACTGAACATCTGAGGGAGGCTTGGTTTCTTTTAAAGGTGACTTCAATAACAACCTCTAAAGGCATTGGCTTTAAAGCTGGGATTCTCCATCTGTCCCCCTTCCTCTCCCATAGGCATGCTGGCCATCCTCATCCCACGCCTGGACCTGGTCCTCTCCCTGGTGGGCTCCGTGAGCAGCAGCGCCCTGGCCCTCATCATCCCGCCCCTGCTGGAGGTGACCACCTACTATGGGGAGGGCTTGAGCCCCCTGACCATCATCAAGGATGCCCTCATCAGCATCCTGGGCTTCGTGGGCTTCGTGGTGGGGACCTACCAGGCCCTGGATGAGCTGATTGAGTCTGGGAACTCTCTCCCCGTGTCCAACGCCACTGTGCTTGTTCAGTGACAGAGCCTCCCCTCACCCACGGTGACGTACGTTGTCTATTGTTTCACTTCGCCTTTTCTCTGGTCCACGACGTGAAAAAACAGGACTCACCAGATACAAGGTGTAGCTGGTCATTAAAAAAACAAACAAAAACAAAACAAAAAAAGCCAAAAGCAAACCTTGCTCATCCTGTAGTCTTCCTCACAGTGGAGAGCTCTCCTACGGAAGCTTTCAGATTCCACCCTCCTGGTTTTTGGTCATTTATCTGATTTCATGCCTTGGGTGGAGCTATGCAAAAAGCAGCCACTAGGGGGCAGCAAGGGCCAGCTTTTGGAGGTCTCCGCCGGCTCAATCTTTGGTAAACAGGTCACTTCCTTTTCCTGGCAGTGACTGGGAACACTTATGATGCTCACCCCAGCATCAAGATAGAGGGGGCTGAGGTGAGTCACAATGCTCAGGTAAAAAGGCACCGTCTGTGTTACAGATAAGGGCATTGAACTTTCTAGACCACGCAAGTTTTAGCCCAACTCAGAAGTCCAGCAATGAGTAAGAAAAAAGCCCGGGTCAAGCTTATGAGCCAAGGGCAGTAGACACAGACATCACTGGAGTAGGTTTTTATTTCTGAATTCTTGCAATGAACATCCTCAATTACCTACTGGGCACAGACATAATACACAGTTCTTATATAATAGTTTAAAAGTGTTATAAATACCCTGTGACAATGTAGTGTGGCAGCTTCGTCTACCAAATGGTGGTCTGCATGTCATCTTGTAACTGGCTTTGGCTGTCAGTAAATGTGGTATAAATGGAAATTTGGTGATGTTTTCTACCCTGAGACTGCCATCTCTTTCAGCTCTGTGGAGCTGACTTTTTTAGGGGTGTGTGTGTGTCCTCAAAGGCCACAGGAAGATATCAGCTCTCCTGGAGCTGGAGTTACAGGTGGTTGTGAGTGAACTCAGGTCCTCCCCAAGAGCAGCAAGCACTCTTAACCACTGAACCACCTCTCCAGCCCCTAATCTTATTGTTGAGACCTAACCGGCTGTAACTAAATCTTGGAATGCACATAACATAAGAAACACTGATGTAAGGGACAGATGCCAGCAAGGGCTCATTAGCAATTATCCACATGGTCTCAACTACTCATGAGCAGAGCTGAGTGACAGCTCTCTTTTCAAGTTGTTAGTATTGTCTGGTTATTCAGACATAGTCATGCGTGTGCACGTGACTTTTCCCCATCTCCACTGAAGAACCCTCCCTCCCCCTCCCCCTCTTCCTCCTTTGAGGCAGGGTTTCCTTGCTATGCGGCCGAGGCTGTCCTTGATTGCCTTATCTTCCTGCTTCCCTCTCCCGGGATTACAAATGCGTGCCACCACACCCAACTCAACCGCCCTTTCTTTAACTTTTGGGGCTCGCTGTTGGTTCAGGGAGTACAGAAGATCGTGTATAACCACCTTGAAGACACACCCACAGGTCAGGTGAGGTTTCCAGACAGGGTTGGCTGAGAAGCGAAGACCCATCTTGGATATGGGCAGCACCATCCCATGAGCTGGGCTGTGAACTGAATAAAAAGGAAGAAACAAGCTAAGTGTGGGCATTCCTCTCTCTCTGCTTCCTGACTGTGAATGCCATGTGATTAGTGCCTCATGTTCCTGCCACCGTGCTGTCCCCCCCATGATGGACTGTGTCCTCAAACTGGGAGCCAGACTAACCCCTTCCTTCCTTGAGTGGCTTTTGTTGGACCTGTGGTCACAGCAGTGAGAACAGTTCCTGAGGTATGGATATACCGCTGTGTTCAGATGAGCCAGGCTCAGAAACATCAGTTAGCTGAAGACCCATCATAGAGAGAAGAGGGTGTGGAACCCAGGCATTTGTCGTCATAGCTCCCTGCTGCTCTGCCAGGCCTAAAGGTCTTTGAGCAAAGTGAACGTAAAGTTAAAAAGAAAGGAGAAAAATTACATTGTATTTCTTTATTGTGTGTGTGTCTGTGCACATATACAAATGTGTCATGGGGTGTGTGGGTGTGTGTGTGTGTGTGTGTGTGTGTGTGTGTGTGTGTGTGTGTGTAAGTCAGAGGACAACTTTGAGAATCTGTTTTCTCCTCTCTCCATGTGAGTCTCAGGGATTGAACTCAGGTCATCAGGCTTGGTGACAAGTATTTTTACCCACCGATCCATTTCACTGCCCCCCCACCAAAAAAAAAAAACCTGAGACAGGGTCTTGCTCTATAGCACTGGCTAACCTGGAACTTCCAGTGTAGACCACGCTAGCCTCAAACTCACAGAGATCAGGTTGCCTCTGTCCCCTAACCTCCACCCCATGCACCGCCATGCCCAGTCATCCTAAAAGAAGTTTCTGGAAGAGTCTTAGAAACTGCACAGCCCTGTGAATGCACAGTGACCCCTGTGCTTAGTGATAATGGCCTGCACGGTGACAGTGGTAAGTTTTCCCATACATGGACTATTACCATAGTCTTCCAAAAGCAGAATTGCCACATGGTGTTGGTGGCTGTCTGGGGGGGGGGACATGTGCCAGCACTCAGTCACTCTGGAGAAGACTGTTGAGTCTAGGGTGTGATTCCTTCTTCCCCATCTGAGTTTTGCCTTCCTGAAACCTGCGCACGGAATTTGTGACCTGTGACCCTGCTCCTTTGTGTTCTTAGCTGAGTGTTTATTCTGTCCTCCTACACCCTGCTCAAGTTCAGACTCCTTAACACAGAACCACAGGAAAGAGGAAGGCCTAGTCACCACAGGGGGGACTGTCGAAGGGTTCTGCCACTGAAAATGGGTATGTTTGAGTTCCTCAGAACAGAAGAGCAAAACCACCATGCAACCCTGCCGGACTCTTCTATTTTTCGATATAATATTTGCATTAATTCCTTGAGAATTTCACACATGCGTACAATGTATTTTGAGCATATTCTCCTTTTCCCTCATGACTTAGTTGGGGTTTCTATTGCTGCAAAGAAACACCGCGACCAAAAAGCAAGTTTGGGGAGGAAAGGGTTTATTTGGCTTACACTTTCACATCATAGTCCATCATTGAAGAAAGCCAGAACAGGAACTCAAGCAGGGCAGGACCCTGGAGGCAGGAGCTGATGCAGAGGCCACGGAAGGGTGCTGCTTACTGGCTTGCTCTCCATGGCTTGTTCAGCCTGCTTTCTTACAGAACCCAGAACCACCAGCCCAGGGATAGCCCCGCCCACAATGGACTGGGCTCTCCCCTGTCACTCACTAATTAAGAAAATACCTTACAGCTTGCCTACAACCCAATCTTAGGGAGGTATTTTCCTAATTGCGGTTCCCTCCTCTCAGATGACTTTAGCCTGTGTCAAGTTGGCATAAAACTATCCAGCACATCCCCTCAATCCTTCCAGATCCACCCTCACTCTCCACTTCCTCCCCATCTTGCTTCTTCTTCTTTTTAATTACCCACTGAGTCCAACTTGCACCACCCACACACTCGTGGGTGTGGGGCCACCCATGGAGCATGCGCATCTTATTACGGTCTTAAAACTGGCTCTTCCTCCCTTAGAAGGTGTCAACTGCCAAGTAGCTCCTCAGCTAAGGGTGAAGGCTTGTGTGTGTATATGAGAGAGAGAGAGACAGAGCAACAGAGACTGAGAGAGAGAGAAGAGAGAGAGAGAGAGAGAGAGAGAGAGAGAGAGAGAGAGAGAGAGAGATTTCCTTTGCCATTGAGGAGTAAAAGGGACTCACAGTTACCTTCTGTGGCGGGATTAAAGGTTGCAGGGAACAAGTGTCTCTCAAGGTTGTCACAGCGAGGGTACAGCTCAAGGGTGTGACAGTGGTGCCCTCATAAGCAAAGCCTCCAGACCACCCCCATAGACACTCGATGAAATCACAGCGCACCAGCTCTGGGAAGCAGCTTCAATACTGTGCTGATGCCCTGCCCATTCTTCCTCTTCCTCGGCCCCCAAAGATCGGGGTGACCCTTGACTACTCCCTTTCTTTTATACCTCACATATAAAGTCCATCAGCACATCCTCTGGGCTGTCACATTTAAAACAGTACTCACCAGCCAGGGGTGGTGGCACACACCTTTAATCTCAGCGCTCGGGAGGCAGATGCAGGTGAATTTCTGTGAGTTCGAGACCAGACTGGTAAGAGAGAGAGAGAAAGAGAGAGAGTGTTCCAGGTCAGGCAGGGTTACGAAAGAGACCCTATCTCAAAATGTAATGATAACAACAACAGTAATAATATAGTATCCAGAGGGGGTGGGGAGATGGCTCAGCAGGTAAAGGACTTGCCGCCAATCCTTACAACCTGAGTTGGGACAGCAGAACCCGCATGCTGAGAGAACTGACTCCCACAAGTTATTCTCTGACCTCCCACACATTGTGGCATGTCCCCAAATAAATAAATGAATCTTTTTACAAAAAGAAAAAAGAGGTAAATTTAAAAAAAAAAAAAAAGTAATTGTTCAGAATTAGCCCACTTTGTCTCCCTACCGTCTCGCTTTAAATCACTGCTCACTGGACAGGAGCTCCCTGGGTGATTCCAGAGGTTACCTTTTCCTTGTTAAGACCAGAAATAGTGTCGGGTGGTGGTGGCACATGCCTTTAATCCCAGCACTCAGGAGGCAGAGCCAGGGGGATCTCTGTGAGTTCGGGGCCAGCCTGGTCTACAGAGTGAGATCCAGGACAGGCACCAAAACTACACAGAGAAACCCTGTCTCTAAAAAACAACAACAACAAAAGACCAGAAATAACTGACAGAAGTAGTCTACGGTAGAAAAGGTTCATTTTGGCCTGTGGTTCCAGAGGGCTTGCAGTTCATCAGATTTGGGGTGTTTGCTTGTTGAGATGGGGTCTCACTATGTGGCCGTCTGGCCTGAAAATCACTATGTAGACTAGTCTGGTCTCGAACTCACATAGATCCACCTGTCTCTGCCTCCTGGGTGTTGGGATTAAAGTCATCTGCTACCATGCCCCAAACAATCTGTGTGTGTGTGTGTGTGTGTGTGTGTGTGTGTGTGTGTGTGTGTGTGTGTGTGTGTGTGTGTGTGAAGAGCTCTCACTGGCCTAGAGCTTTCCAAGTAGTCTAGGCTGGTTAGTGAGCCCTAATAATCCTCCAATCTCCACCTCCCTAGCACCATGATCCCAAGTGTGTGTCACCACACCTGGTTTTTTTTTTACATGGGTTCTGGGGATTGAACTCAGGTCCTCATGCTTGAACTGAGCCCTCTCTCCAGCCCACAAATAGCTTTTTAGAAGTGTCCATTTACCCCCTTCCTAATTAGGTGGCAGTCCACACTTGTCCTCCTGTGCAGAGGATCTGAGCAGTTGGCATTTAAAGCTGGCACAAGCCAGTGTTTACCTCCAGCTGGAGAGATGCTGGTCCATGTGGCACTCTGCATCCTGGGCAGCAGTTTATTGCCTGGGCAGCCTCCATTGTGAGGTAGCTGGGGCTTGTTCTTGCCAGAGGCAGCGAACCCTGAGCCTGAGCCCACAGCGAGGTGCCAGAACTTCCAGGCTAATGATCCCTTCCTCCTCCTCCCAGTCGGTGTTCCCTGTGGACCTGTCATCAAGGGCTGAGCTGGGGGACAGGCTGAAAGTGTGTGCGTCCTGTCACGGCAGTCCTGAGGGGGATCCGTGACTCTGTCCTAGGTGCCTCAAGAGCCCGGAGAGGCACCCTCAACTCCAGCTTCTCCAGCCACTGTCCTCTGACTCCCACACTCAGGACTACACCCCAGGCATCAGGAGCCAGCACCCAACACCTGCTGTGTGGCTTCTCCTGATGAAAGACCACGGAGGGGCTCGTTCCAGCCTGCTGTAGCTGAGAGCCATACCCCTGCCACCTGCTCACCATGGGGAAGATGTCGCTGCTCAGGAAAGATGACAACTGTGAGCGGAGTTTGTTCAGCGTGTGTAAGACCGCCTCGAAAAGCAGCAGCAGCAGCAGCAGCAACAGCAGCAGCAGCAGCAACAGCCTTGTCTCCCCACAGAAGGACCCTCCAGAGGAAGCCGATGCACTATTGTGAGTGGTCCCATTACCCTCCCAGGGCAAGCACAGCTGGACTTCAGCTCCAAAGGCCCTCCTCATGTTCCCCATGACACAGCAAAACTCTAGACCTAAGAATATGACTGTAGCTCTGGGGGGTTGTCAGGGAACACCATATTTCCTAATTCTTGCAAAGAACCCGTATAGATTAGCCAGCGGTCTGTAGCCTGAGCTGCGGGACATAGAGAGCACATCCGTGACACGGGAAGGTGTTCCCCTCTGCCGGGTCTCTATCCCAGTCCCTCTCCCCCACAGACATAGATCTCCCTGTAAACAATTACCCCATGTTCTATTTTTACTGCCCCAAACTCAGGCATATAGATGTTCTCTAGACAGAGTCTCACTCTGTAACCCAGACTGGCCTCAAATTTGCAATTCTCCTGCTTCAGCCTTCTGAGTGCTGGGATTACCGGAATGGAATGCCTCAACCCTGACAAGCAATGGTGACATCTTACATCCAATCCTAAAATGCCGTTTGTGTAAAATCTACAACTACTTATTTGACGTGTCTTTGAAAGTACAGACAAGCTAGAGCTAGAGCTCGGTCGGAGCTAGAGCCTTTACCGACGATACCTAAGGACCTGGGTTCCAGAGATGGGGACAGGGGGAACAGAGAAACGGAGAAAGAGAAGTGAAAAGTACAGAGAGAGAGAGAGAGAGAGAGAGAGATGCTGGGGGGTGGGGTGGAGCCAGCCCTACCTCACCTCCCCCTCCTCTTCCTTTCCCTCCCGTCCTTTCTCCTGCCCTTGCCCTCCCCCCCCCACCCCCGCATCCCTTCCACACAATATTCTCTTCTCTCACTTTCCCCACCACAGGTTTATGCAAATCTTTATCCACCTGTTGAAAAGCAACATTGGCACAGGGTTCCTGGGGCTTCCCCTGGCTGTGAAAAATGCTGGATTGTTGGTAAGAGGCACCATGGGCTAGAAACTAGATTCATCCAAGTTGTGGTGAGGGGAGATAAGTCCTCTGTGGTGGGGTGACTCTGGGGGACTGGGCTCTGCAACAGCATCTGTGCCCATCAATTCCCTGGAGCCAACCAGGAAACACACTGAGCACTCCTGGAGAAGGCAGCTGTTACTCAGAGTCCAGCTGCACGTGCAGAATCCCCATTCACCACCCTGCTCTCCAGTCCCCGGGGTATTATGAGGACCTGGTCCCTATAAACTTGTGTGTGTGTGACTCCTGTTTCACACCACCTCACGAAGTGCCAAGTGGTGCTGGGAGGCTGCAGGTCAAGACCAACTTAGACTATGTAATGAGTTTCGAGGCAGCCTAAACTACATAGCAAGACTATCTCAAAAAGAAAACAAAACAAAAAACCCACAAGGGTTGAGGATGTAGCTTAGTTTCAAGACTGTTGGCATGAAACCCTGGGTTCAGTCCTAAGCACTGAGAAATAAAAATCAGGATAAAACCATCTGATGGTGTACGAGATAGGGGCTAGGCATATGAATAAGGATGTCCCCATCAATCCCCATGTCCCCTACACCCAGCTGACACTATCTCCTGGGTTATACCTCCTTTCAAAAACTGTACTGTGTCCTACAGACATGAAAGCTGTCCCTTACATGCATCTCCTCTGGAGTCCTTAGGAAGCTTGCAAAAGTCTGGCATACTTGCTCTTAATCTGTGACCCCCCTGGCTCTCCACAGTCCTGCTCTGGAGACCTGCACATACAAAGCCCCAGTGGTGCCCGTGAGGACAGGTTGATGCCATGTGTAGAATTTCTCTTTAGTCTGCTTGTCTTCCCCAGGCCTGAGAAGTGGTCCCTTGCTTCCTCCACCTGATTTCTGATGACTAATAGTCCCAGCTGGAGGGAGGAGCCTCTCCTTGGGAGCCCTCCAGGTTCTAGATCGATGTCTGTAGAAGAGTGTTAAACGTGTGTGGCCTCAGCCAGACTGTCTTTGCCAGCGAGCTCCGTGATGTCCTGCTAGCCCTTTAGACTGCCCTCTTTGCCTCCGAGAGTTGTTGGGTGATGTGAAGACCCTCCATCCCCTTCTGACAGTGATCCAGCTGATGAACACTTACTGGGTCATTCTGGGAGTGTGCCTGGCCCCAGGGTTAAAGGTTGCAAACAAGAGGGGTTCTGCCATGTGGAGGCTGCCTCCTTGTGGAGGTCTTACAGCACTCTTGACCCCTCATTTGTTTATTTGTGACAAAATGATGTCACCCAGAACATATCTATAAAGTCATACATCATGCCCTTTGGTCACATCTGGAAGACTGTGATTCACAATCAACCTTGCTTCTTAAATGGGGTCTGACAAGCAGACTCGCTGGAGCAGCTGTCCTCAGCTGGGGAAAGTGTTCTGTACTGGCTCCACTCCCTCCCCCAACAGTCTGCAATGTCCAGGAAGAGTTTCAATTGTCACATCTTGGGCGGGGGGGTGGGGGGTGGGGGGGGGGTGGGGGGGGGTGGTCCCTGCCCAGGGGTGCAGCCCCCGAATCCTGTATTACACAAGGTGGCTCTTCCCAACAGACTCACCTGCCATAGTGTCCCTGGGGCCTGCTGATTAACTATCCTGAGAGAAGGGCACTACATCACAAAAAGAACCTTGGTCGTTAACCAAGGTCTTTAAGGGTCTTAGGAGAGCTGAGGCTAAGCTGTGTAAAGGAATTAAGTTTAGCATGGGGATTTCGGAAGAGTATACCCGGAAGCTGATGAAAAAGGCCTGGGCTGTGTGGGGTGGTGAACTCTTGGCCCCTGGAAGAACATTCCTAGCCAGTATGGAGGAGCCTGTCAACAGTGATACTAAAAAAGGATGTTTGAACACAGCCTCCAGGGCAGAGAACACTGAGCTTGCTGCTCATCATGGACAACTTCCAGTTGGTTGATTGGTTGGTTGATTGGTTGGTTGGTTGGTTGGTTAGCTGATTGGTTGGTTGGTTAGCTGATTGGTTGGTTGGTTAGTTGGTTACAGAGTCTCCCACATAGCTCAAACTGGTCTCAAACTCACAGTGATCCTCCTGCCTCCGCCTAAGTGTTGGCATTCTTGGCACATGCCTCCATGTCTATCAAGTTTTCTGTCTGCTTGGGGGCAGTGCTAGGATGGAATCTACGATGGAATCCAGGGTGTCACACATGCTAGACAAGCCCACATCACTGAGCTACAGCCCAGCTAGAGACTTGCATTCTGCAAAGAGCCTAGTGTCCAGTACTAGGCTGGGCTGTGGATGAAGCTAGATTTCATCTCACTGTCTTCCTGTCTTGTCCCTCTAGGTGGGGCCTATCAGCCTCTTGGCCATCGGGGTCCTCACAGTGCACTGTATGGATATCCTGCTGAATTGTGCCAGCCACCTCACTCAGAGGTCAGAGTCCACATCTCTCACCCCATGGGCTCCATTCCAGGGCCTCTTCTCCAGGCTACCACCGCTGCTGCTCTGGATCCTCCAGAGGTGGCAAAGGGATTGCAGTAGAGTGTTGTGGAATAGAATATTTGTTTGTTTAACTATGTAAAGATGTGTTGCATTTGTTGATGCTGCATTTGTTTAACTATGTAAAGATGTGTTGTTGTTTTACCTTGCCTCCCTAAGGCACCTGATTGGTCTAATAAAAAGCTGAATGGCCAGTAGCTAGGCAGAGGAAAGATAGGCAGGGCTGGCAGGCAGAGAGAAAAGGGGAGGCAGCCAGCAGTGGTGGGGGGTGGGGAGCAGCCAGACATGGAGGAAGCAGGGAAGTAGGATGGACAGTACGTAGATGAGGAAAATGAGCCTCAGGGCAGCACATAGAAATGGGTTAATTTAAGTTTTAAAAAGCTAATTAGAAACAAGTCTTAGCTAAGGCCGAGCATTCATAATTAATAATAAGTCTTCTTTATGTCATGATTTGGGGGCTGGCAGTCCAAGAAAGCCTGCTACAGAAGAGTCTCAAACAGAAGCTGTCTTATAGTCTGAGGAGAAATGGCCACTCAGGCTCACGTGTTTGGACACTTGGTCCAGCTGATGTCACTGTTTGGGGGAGGCTGTAGGAAGTTAGGAGGTGGAACTTGTGGGAGGAAATGGGCCTCGTGCTTCCTGCTCACACTCTGTTTCCCGATTGGTTGGTGTGGGGGAGCTCTAGTCTCACACTCCTGCCCCGTAAACTCCCCCATGGCTTTCTCAGCATGGTGGACTGTGCCCCCTCAAACTGTGAGACAAAATAATCCCTGCCTCCCTTAAGTTGCTTTATGTCAAGTGTTTGGTTACAGCAGAATAAGGTCAGGCCAGTAGATCTGTGGTAGAAGCTTACCTAGTATGTGTGAGCCCCTGGGTCCCATCCCCAGCACCTCCAAAAGAAGCTAATGTGGCATCTTGGTGTGGGCCCAATTCTGCAGCTAGTGAGTTGGAAGCCACTCTGGCTCCCACACTGCTCTGAGCCTCATTCTCTTCACATGGAGCCACCAAAGGTAACAAAACGTGCAAGACCCTCAGACAAGCCTCCTGGTTCATTTGGGGATTTTTTTGAAATTTTTTTAAATCTGTATGTATGTATGTACCTTCATAAGTTTATGTGTGCCATGTGTGTGCAGGAGCCCCCTGAGGCCAGAAGAAAGAATCAGATCCCCTGAAACTGGAGTTACAGATAGTTGTGAGCCACCATGTGGGCGCAAGGTACTCTGTAAAAGCAGTTAAGTGCTCTGAACCACTAAGCCATCTCATCAGCGCTACCTTTTATCTGAGTCAGGGTCTCATATAGCCCAGGCTTGCCTCAAGGTCACTATGTAGACGAAGACGTCTTTGAATTCCTGGTCCTCCTGTCTCCACCTCCCATGTTCTAGTAAGAAAGTCATGTGAGTCCATGCCCCATTGATACAGTGCAGGGGATCGAACTCCGGGCCTTATGTCTGAGAGGTACTCTATCAAATGAGCTACAGTCCCATCCCCTGTTTACCTTTTCATCTCCCTAACCCAATACAGGTACATTGTTGGGGCCACTTATTCCAGGAAAACCCTTTCTAGGCAAGTTAATAAAAGTGCAAAACACAAGCCTGGCAGTGGTGGCGCACGCCTTTAATCCCAGCACTCAGGAGGCAGAGCCAGGCGGATCTCTGTGAGGTCGAGGCCAGCCTGGTCTCCAAAGCGAGTTCCAGGAAAGGCGCAAAGCTACACAGAGAAACCCTGTCTCGAAAAACCAAAAAAAAAAAAAAAAAAAGTGCAAAACACAGTTAGCCTCGCTGTGAGTGGTTTACAATGGCTTCAGTCATTAACTGCACATCGAGGGGAACTGAACAATGACTTAGCGGATGGGAGAGCCTGCTGCTCTTCCAGAGGACCCAAGTTCAGTTCCAGCACCCACATTATGTAGCTTCAGGGGATCCAAGACCCTCTTGGGACTTCTTCATTGGTACCTAAGCTCACATGTACATACTCACACACAGACACAGATTTATACATCCGAAATATTAATATAAAAATCACTGAGAGCTGGAGAGACCGCTCAGTGGTTTCTTTCTCTGAAAGAAAAAAAAAATGCAATGAAAATACAGAATACTGAGCTCCTCAGGACCCAGCCACTCGAGTTACATTCAGTGTGTCCTTGGAAGTGAGGAAAGGCCTTAGACAGAAGTCAAAGCAAGGCAACTCAGAGGCTGAGGCAGGAAGATTGTCAGTTCCAGGCCAGCCTGGGCTATATCACGAGCATTTTTGAAGCAAGGATATTAAGTAGAAGTTAACGTAATGGATGTAGCTCAGTGGTAGAGCACTTGCCTGGCATGCAAGTTCAGTCTCCAGAACTCATCACAAAGCCAAATAAACACAATCCAAATAGTGGATGTACCTGGAGAGTGTGCTGGTCACACTCAACCCCGAGAGCCCTTTCGGCTGTGAAACATATCATGCATCAGGGTGTTTGCTCATTCAGCCATGTAAATGGTGCAATTCTGTTGAGCCAAGGGCTTTGCAAGATTTCTGTACTCCTTCCAGGAACCCCCAGGATAGAGACTGTTTTTAATTCCCATTTTACAGGTGAATACACAGGCTTAAACACCTTGCTCTGGGTCACACAGCTGGGAAATGGCAGAGTTGGTCTCTGAAGACCTGTCTAACTTCATTCTTTTTTTTTTTAATTAGTTCTTTGAAAATGTCATACAAAGTAATTTGATCTTATTCAGCCCCTCCCCCAGTTCTTCCAGACCTACTCCCTCCCCTCCCACTCTGTAGTACCCTTTTTCTTTTCTCTTTCCTTTCTTATTTCTTTCTCCTCCCTTCTCTCCTTCTTTTTATTATTAGACCCATTCCTCACCATCAGGCAACCTCTGGGTGCCCTTTCCCAAGCCCTCGGGGCCCCCACGCCCCCTGCAGGCACCAACCTGCCCACAGTTGCCTCAGTCCGGCTTTGTGCTTTGGCTGAACGTGTCTCTCCTTTTTCTCTGACATAAAGACAATGGTCTGTTGTCCAACTAGGGCCTTCCGCCATTTTTGTTTTGGTTATTTCCCAGATTGTCTTTCACTCTTTATGTAGTCCAGAATGAACTTGATCTCAGGATCTCCTGTGTCTACCTCCACAGTCCTCAGATGACAGGCACACTCCAGGCCCAGGGGGGTGCTGGGTTAGACGACTCCACAGAGGTCCTGTAGTTAGCACTGTGCATGTGGCATCTGGCCAGCAGCCACTGCTCCTCTCTGTTCCCACTCAGGACCAGAAGGGTCCTTCTGCAGAGCCACCCACTCCCCCTTAAAAATTTAGAGATCATCTTCTCGAGGGCCCCCAAATCAAAGTGTCAAGTTGACTTTGTAAACCAAAACAGTCATTGGCCGGCCACACCCACTCCCCCCTCTCCTCCACCTCTTCTCCTGCTTTGCTTATTTAAACCAATGCACCAATACTGCTTATTCCAAAGGACGAAACCAAGGAAATCTTCTTAAATATTGTGTTTACAGCATGCTGCTGAGCATATGTATGACTGCAGGGAGTGGGGAGAGAAGGATCAAGAGTTCAAAGTCATCCCCAGATGCACAAATCCACCCTAGGCTACATGAGACCCTGTCTCAAAAAAAAAAAAGCATAAATGCATAAAAATTGTATAAGCTAGTAACTAACTTCTGAAAGTTGCATTAATGGTACAATTATTAGAAAATTCACAGAACACTCTACGCTATCACACAAATACACAGCTGTCACCAGCTTAGGCACATATGATACCTTTAGCCAAAGTGTTTTAACTTATGCATCATTTGTCCTTTCATCCTAGACTGCAGAAGAGTTTTGTCAGCTATGAAGAGACCACAATGTACAGCCTGGAAACATGCCCAAATCCTTGGTTGAGGACGCACTCAGCGTGGGGCAGGTACCGGTCACAAACACTCACAGTGATCACATCCCCCACCTACCCTGTCCTTATGTCTGCTCCCACAAGTTTGTTTTCTTTTTGATTTTATGTTTAATTATATCTATCTGTGTGTTTATATGTGAGCATGTGTACGTGAGTGCAAGTTCCCAAAGAGGCCGGAAAAGAATGCCAGATGCCTGGAGCTAGAGTTTATGGGTGGTTGTAAGCCACCACCTGATGTGGGTTCTGGGAACTGAACCTGGGTCCTCTACAAGAGCATTTGCTCTTAAGGAGCCCTCTCTCCAGCCCCTGCTTGCATAAGTTTTTAAGCAGAAAGGCTCTTTTTGGAAACTATCAAGCAAGGTAGAAGATCTCCCCATGGCCTCAACTTCACTCTGGTTCATAAACAGCCCTTTCAAGGCTTTCTTTTTCTGTGTGTATATATGTCAAGATGTGTGCGAGTGTGAAAGGTATGTGTTAATGGCTTTTTTTTTTTTCTGAAAGAAAGAAAGACAAGTGAGAGGACCAAGTAGACTCTGTAGCAGGCTGCTCGGTCTTCTCTGAGAGATCGGGCCTCATTTCAGTTTCCTGAGACTGAATAAGCAGTTTCTGAAAGAGTCACAAACAAAGGACAATCAATCTCCAGCACCCCCAATAGCAAGGACTAGGAGGCCTGATACATGCAGTCCAGATCTGAGCCACAAACAGCTCAAGGTGGTAACCAAAGAAGGACAAGCCTGGGACTCTCCCAGGCCTGCTCCAAAATGGGAAAAACCATAGCCCTGATCAGCCTCTGACTAGCCCTGGCCAATACAGATGTACCAATATGATTGCCACTTTTTTAAGCCAATCACAGATAAAATGACCTAACTACTCTAAGACCTCCCCTTGGCTATGCTCAAAAGGAGCCCACACATCCCTCTTGGGGGTCTTCACCATCTTGCCTTTGTGCGGGATTGCAGGCCCCAGCATGCTGGAATAATAAACGCTCTTGTTGATTGCGTACTTGGATGGTGCCTTTTGTGGGACTTCTCCAGGACCCTAACATCAAGAACTCATATAGCCAGGGTGACCTTGAACTAGCTAAGAAGCCAAGGATGACTTTGAATTTCCTGTATAAGACCTAGCTGGGCTCATACTGTGCTGAGAAGTGACGCTTCATAAAAACTAGGCTAGAACTCTACCAACCCAGCTACAGCCCCAGCCCTGGATCCTTTTACATTTTCATGTATGTTGCTTAGAATCGTGTGTAAAGAAGTTCATTTTGCTTTCTGGCTTGCTTATTTGTGTGTTTGAGACAGGGTCTCCTGATCATTAGGCTGGCCTCAAACATGCTTCGTAGCCTCAAGACAACCCTGAACTCCTGACCCTCCTCCTCCTCTCCAAGTGCTTGCCATGCACTTCCACAACTAGCCTGAAATTAGATGTTTTTATCTAATGGTGTAACAGTTAATTGTCCTGTTGCTGCAGCAGAGTATCTGAGGGAAACAACCTGAGGAATGGAGGTTTATTCCAGCTCACAGTTCCAGAGGATTCTATCTATAGTGTTAGGGAAGGCATGGCAGCTGGGACAGGAAACAGCTGGTCACATTGTGTACACCATCAGGGAGCAGAGAGATGATTGCTGGTGCTCAGCTCACGGTTTCCTTTTTTTATTCAGTCTGAGCCCGAGCACATAGAATGGTGTTGCCCACATCCAGTGTGGGTCTTCTCACCTCAGTTAGCCTATTCTTCTTCTTTTTTTTTCTTTTGTTTTTTGTTTTTTAATTTTTTGGGTTTTGTTTGTACAGGGTCTCTCTATATAGCCCTGGCTGTCCTGGAACTCACTATGTAGACCAGGCTGGCCTCTGCCTCCTGAGTGCTGGGATTGAAGACATTCATCACTAAACCCAGATATCCAACTTATTCTAGAATGTCTCCCACAGACATGCCAAAGATTTGTTTTCCTTGTGATTCTACATCCTGCCACCCGAACAGCAGAAATCAATCATCAGAGACAATATTCCTCTTTTTTTTCATCTTGAGACATGCAGACACATTTCATCATTTAAAGGCTCACACACAGAGTTCTCTGGTGCAGAAGTGTACCCTGTTTTTGTTGAACATTCCCCTGGGGATGGACATTTAGCCTGTTCCCTTTGTTATGGGGTAAAGAGCCAGAGACCACTTGGGCCAGGATTTTAAAACAGCTAGGCATGCCAGGCAGTGGTGGCGCATACCTTTGATCCCAACACTCAGGAGGCAAAGGCCGGTGAGTTGGTGTGAGTTTGAGGCCAGCCTGATCTACAGAGTGAGTTCTGGGACAGCCAGGACTATACAGAGAAACCCTGTCTCAAAAGTAAAAAAAGGCATGTAGCTCAGCAGCACAGCTAGAGGCCCTGGCTTAGATCCTCATCACCACACACTTGAGCACACACACACACACACACACACACACACACACACACACACAGATGGTGTGTTCAAAATGCTTTTCTATTTGAGCATCTCTGGTCATCTTACCAATCTCGAACAGGACCCAGGGTGAGATTTCTCTGCCCTAGAAAAATGGGGGTGACCAGGGCTCTTACAACAAAATAACAACTCAGAAGTACAGAAGACCCTGATAGTGGAGGAAATGAGACACCCCGAGGCCCTTCCGTGGGACCTTTTCTGACAGTTCTTCTCCAGGCAGGGAGTCAACACTGAGGCAGCCACAGCCCCTTCCGTACCGCCTACCGTCAGGCTCCTCAGGCCAGCACTGATCTCCCAATCAGGAATTGTTTGTTATCAGCCAGATGAGGTCAGAATCCAAGCTGATGCTATCTTAAGTAGCTATGTAGGACAAAAACTGCCCTCGGAATTCTCTGTACCCATGCCTGTAGAGATGGAAAAATTATACAGCTCAGAGAAGACAAGCAGGTTGCTGAAAGCCACACAGGAATTTAGTGCCAGAGCAAGGACTAGAACTTGAGATCTTTACTCTCCACCCGCCAGGATTCCCTTGTCCTATTGCTTTGGAGATCAGTAACTGAGGAAAGTGGGAAATACTTGGAGGGAAGTCTCATTTCAACCAGCGATTCTTCATTTTCAGGGCACTAAGAGGAACTCAGTGGCTTGAGAAAGAACTGCCTGCCCCCCATAGGTAGCAATCATTGATGGATGCTCAACCTTTAGATGGACAGTCAGTGGGGACTTTATAAAGGAGGGTGCAGTGGTGGCCCTGCCCAGGGTGCCAAGTTAAGCCCACACCAGCCCATGCCACAGGTGTCTTGTGATAGAATAGAGATCTAATCTGAAATCCTCTTCCCAGAAAAAAAAAAAATCAGTGAAGAAACATCACCTAATCAAACCTCCTGGCCTGAGATCAGCTCACAAGAAACCCCCAAGGATGGGAGACCAGGATAAATGGTACACAAGAAAGTCAGCAGGACCCAGAAAATCGGATATGCTGACTGGACAATCTAGCTGCCAAAGCAAGCTACCACCAAAAAAGTAAAAAGTTGAGGGCAAAAAGAAAAACAGGACTTGGCTGTAGCTCAAGGGTAGAGCACCTGCCTAGCATGCAGGATTTAATCCCCAGTATCAGGAAACAGAAATACCCAAACAATGAACAAAAACCCACAGAGCACGAAGGACATGATAATTTTTCAAATTTAAGAGTTGTAATAAAGTGCAGTGCATAGGTTTGCCTGGAACCAGCTTTATAAAAGGGTATCTGTCATTAAGTTCTAAAGCTTTGGGTGTGAGGGGGGCACATGAGTGAAGAGAGATCCGAAACCACAGGACAACAGGCTATTGACACCCCCCAGGGTTCTGAAAGAGGAACAGGGGGAGCCGGGAGGGGGGCATGCTGGAGAGATGGCTCAATGGTTAAGAGCACTGAATACTCTTCCAGAGAACCCAGGTTCAAATCTCAGCACCCATACGGAAGCTCACAATTGTCTGTAACTACAAGATCTGACACCCTCACATAGACATACATGCAGGCAAAAACACCAGTGTACGTAAAATAAGAATAAATTATTTTGCCGGGCAGTGGCGGCACACGCCTTTAATCCCAGCACTAGGGAGGCAGAGCCAGGCGGATCTCTGTGAGTTCGAGGCCAACCTGGTCTACAAAGCAAGGTCCAGGAAAGGCGCAAAGCTACACAGAGAAACCCTGTCTCGAAAAATCATTTAAAAAAAAAAAAGAATAAATTAAAAAAAAAAAAGAAAGAAGAAAGAGGAACAGAGTTGATGTTTTTGTCGGCCCGCCCAAAGTGCTTCCAGAAGTCTAATCTGGAGGAAATGGTCACACAAACACAGCTTGCGGGCAGTTTACAGAAGGCCAGCCTGGACTCTCCAAAATAACCTAGTGTAAAACAACTGTGCACGCCTTTAATCCCAGCACTCAGGAGGCAGAGGCAGGTGAATCTCTGTGAGTTCTGGCCTGCAGACCTAGTTCCAGAGCAGCCAGGACTATGAAGAGAAACCCTGTCTCAAAAAACAAAAAAACAAAAACAAACAAACAAAAAACCAACAGATGCACATGCACACAAAATATTCCATGTTGGGGGGGGGGGACTAAACAGGTACAGCTAAGTATAACACACATCCTTGGAAATTAAAAAAATAAAAGTTAAGCCAGGTATAGTGGCACACTTGCAATTCCAGCACTTGGAAGTAAAAGCAGGAAAATCAGGAATTCAGAGGCAGCCTGGGCTACATAGGGTGTTTACAGCCTTGGCTACATGAGACAATGCCCCTCTCAAAAAAGAAAAAGACACTTGTGAGATAAGATATCTAAAATATAGACTATATATTTGATGTTAAAGTTACTTTCTGTCTGTCAAGGATTAAGAGAAATCTGCTTGAGGTATTCCAGGTAGATGTTTCATGACTTCTGAAATTATCATTGAAATGGTTCTAAAAGAGTGTGTGTGTATGCTGTGTGTGTGTGTGTGTGTGTGTGTGCTGTGATGCTGTGAGTGTTTGCTTTGTATTCTGTGTATGTATATATGTGTATGTACTGTGTATGCTCTGTGTGTGTGTGTGTGTGTGTGTGTGTGTGTGTGTGTGTGTGTGTATGTGTGTGTGTGTGTGTGTGTGTGTGTGTGTGTTGAATATATATACCCAGAATGTAATCAGGGCAAAGGTAATTGCTCAGACATTCATGAGAATGTGTGGATGTGGATGGTTGTGGTGATATCAGCATTGCTGGGGTAGAAGCTAGAAAATCAGGAGTTGAAGCTCACACTTAGCCACCTGGCTAATGAGAGGCCAGCCTGGGCTACATGAGGCCCCATCTCAAAACAAAACAAAACAAAACCTAAAGCCAGAGTTTATGGCTGTTAATTCTATCATACTATCAGCTTTTTCTGAGGGCCTGAAATTTCTCAAAATACAATCATCAGAAATAATTGTTTTGAAAATGAAACCCATTCTAAACGATAACTTCTTTTCCTCATCCTCTTCCTTCTAGGTACATTGTGAGCTTCCTGCTGATCATCACTCAGCTGGGCTTCTGCAGCGTGTATTTCATGTTTATGGCAGACAATTTACAACAGGTAAAGAGGGCTCTTCTGGGCAGAATGGGAGGAGAGGAAGGAGAGAGAGGAGAACGAGAAGAGCAAGAGAGCGGACCTCCCGATGCCAGGGCTGTTAGTGGGACCATAACATCTGAGCCAGTCTGCCCCATCTTAGACCACAGTTGGGACCAGAGCAGAGCCAAAGCCCCACATCTTCAGTCTGGAAAGCATAGATGACGTCAACCTTAGGCATCTCAGGTTGTCACATCCAAGATGTCTAACAGGCTGTCACGTTCCCCCATCATGTCTCTCACATGAGACAAGTCCGTGAGAGCACTCTTTTATGGCTGTGTGGGACGGAAGAGCACACCCAGCCATCCAGGAAGATCAGTGAGCAGTGTGACGGAGGGACTGGTGGAGGAGCGACCGCTCGGTTCCCAGTCCTGCCCAGAGGATGTGCTTGTGCAACCGAAACCTTTTCTCTAGTCATGTGAGGGGGGAGGGGACCAAGAGATTGTCTATCAGACAAAAAGACCGTTGGGTCTTTAGTTTTATGATGTCCAGGGTTTCCGGTTGTCAGAATCACACGCACTGCAGTTAAAGGTTTCTAGGCTTGCCAAAGAAAAACACAGGACACCGAAAACCGGGCATGGCGGCTCACATTCATAATGCCACACTTGGAAGGTAGAAGCAGAATGATCAAAAGTTCAAGGTCAACCCCGGCTACATAGCAAGTCTGAGGCCAGCCTCAGACACATGAGACCCTATCTCAAAAAGGGGGGGGGGCAGCGTGAGAGCATAGCTCAGTCAGTAAATTTCTTGTCTTTGCAAGCACAAAGGCATGGGTACCATCTCCCAGGACCCACATATAAGAAAGCCGGGCTTGGTGGCATGCAGCTGTAATTCCAGTGCTGAAGAGACAGAGACAGGTGACAGCTGCTCACTGGATGACCAATCTAGCCTAACGTGCCCAGTACACAGCTAATGAGAGACCCTGCGTCAAAAACGCAAGGTGGACAAACCTGAGAAACAATACTGAGTTGTCCTCTGCAGGCCCCGCCCCCAGGAACACATATGCGTAAGTGCGCAGACTCACAGAAGACACTCACCCATGGAGCTGGAGAGATGGCTCAGCAGTTAAGAGCATTTGCTGCTCTTTCAGAGGACCCGGAGCCGGGTTTGGTTCCCAGCACCACATGGTGGCTCACAGCTGTCTGTAACTCTGGTTTCGGGAAACCTGACTCCATCTTTTGACCTCTTCCAACACCCAGCATGTACATGATCCACTTACATATATGCAGGCAAAACACACATACAATAAAATTAAATAAATTAAAAATGTTTTAAAGATTTATTTGCTTTATTTTTATGTGTATGAATGTTTTGCCTGCATGTATGTATGCGCACTACAAGCCCATGGAAGTCAGAAGAAGGTGTTGGCTTTCCTGGAACTGTGAACCACCATGTGGGTGCTGGGAGTTGAACTCAGGTCCTCTGTAAGAGCAACCGGTGTTCTTAACCACTGAGTCACCTCTCTAGCCCCTTAAAAAATGTTTTCAAAGGCATCTTGTTATATTGAAATTTCACACAAGTCATGAATAATATCTTTTCTGCTGGGGCAGTGGGTCATCAGCCATTCAACTGAAGTCTTATTTGAAACGGTTCTTAGTGATTCCTGATTGATGCCCCAACTTTCACTGTGCCCCTTTGGCAGATTGTGGAAGAAGCTCACTTCACCTCCAATGTCTGCCAGCCCAGGAAGAGCTTGGTGCTGACCCCCGTCCTGGATGCTCGCTTCTACATGCTCACCATCCTGCCCTTCCTCATCCTGCTGGTGCTGGTCCAGAACCCACAGGTGTTGTCCATCTTCTCCACCTTGGCCACCATCACCACCCTGGGCAGCCTGGCTCTGATCTTCGAGTATCTCATCCAGGTCTGTGTCTGACACCACACAGAAGGAGGTCAGGGTCCAAGGCTTCTGAGGCATGGCAGGGTTATGGATGCTTTGGGAAAGCGGTCGGTCCCCTGCTCTGAGCCTAGATGATTTCTAGAAATACTTCTGTCCCACAAGCTGTAAAGTTAGTCATCATCATCAATACCCTCGTCTTCAGTATCATCATATCCAAAAATTGAATTGCTAGGTAATTTAGCTGCTGAATGCCATCTGTGATCAGGTGTTGTTTGAGAAGATGGGGATTTGGGGCTCAATAACAAGAGATAAAGAAGGATGTCACACTCCCCATCATTTCAATGAAATACCAAGAAATACCACAGTGTGGAGATTGGGAGAGGGCTCAGTGGGTGAGGTGCTTGCTACCCTAGCAGAGGAACTGAGTTCCCATGCCCAGTATCCACATGACAGCCTAGCACAGTGGGGCACACATGTAACCCCAGAACTGAGAGAGTGAAGGCAGGTGGGGGTTCACTGACCAGACAGTCTAGCTAAAATGGTGAACTCTAAGTTCAGTCAGAGACTCTAAAAATTAAGAATTGCCAGGCGGTGGTGGCACATGCCTTTAGTCCCAGCACTCGGGAGGCAGAGGCAGGTGGATCTCTGTGAGTTCGAGGCCAGCCTGGTCTACAAAGTGAGTTCCAGGACAGGCTCCAAAACTACACAGAGAAACCCTGTCTCGAAAATTAAAAAAAAAAAGTAAGAACAATAGAGGAAGACAACAGAATATCTCTAGCTTCCACACACACTGGCATGGGTACATGCACACAAATGTGCACACAAATGCATATACACCGTGGTGAGCATGCAAATGCACACACACAATACACACAGAGGGAATACAGTACTGGTCAGTGGACAGGAAATAGGTAGGGCTGGCTAGATAGTTCAGACGCTTGCCTCCAAGCCTGAGGACCTGAGTTCCATCCATGGAACCCACAGAGTGGAAGGAGAGGACTGACTCCCTCAAGTCATCCCTTTACCTCCACATGCACACTGTGGCACATGTGTCCCCTCCCCCCCAGTAACATAAATGTATTAGAAACATTTTAAAGTGATAGATAGATAGATAGATAGATAGATAGATAGATAGATAGATAGATAAGGAATTTGATCTACTTGGTACGAAGGACTTTACACAACTTCTCCTATCTTCGAAATAAAACAACTGCTAAATACTATCTCTATCCCAGTTCCAGAAAAAGGCTCTAAGGAGCAGGGGCAACAGGTGGGCAGATCTTTCTGAAGGGCCAACTGGTTTACCTCCCTTTGTTGGAGCCAGCATTCCACCATTGTTGCTCCATTTCTTTGATCATGAAAGTCTATGGAATTACATTAGTGTCCTGTTGCTGCTATAACAAATAACCACAAATCTGCAAAGATTAAAAAAACAAACAACAACAAAAACCCAGGGTCTTATGTAGCCCAGGTTGGCTTTGTAGCTAAGTATGACCTTAACTCCACTTCTGGATGCCAGACTTACAGACATGCACCTTGACACCCAACTTATGTAGCACTTCCTGTCTGTTAGGCAGGCACTCTACAAACTAAACTATAACCCAGGACAGTTTTTGGTTGTTTTTGTTTGGGCTTATTTTCTTTGGTTTCAGGGTATTTGTCTTGAAACAGGGTGACTCTGAGATCTTTAAGTATTGGAGGGTAACCTTGAACTTCTCATCTTCCTGCTTCTACCTCCCAAGAACTGGGTTTACAGGCATGTGCCACTGCATTTGGATTTCTAGAAAGTTGGGGATCAAACTCAGGTCTTATTGTATGCTGGGCAAGCATGCTGCCAACTAATCTACATCCCCAGCCCTAAAATGGCACAGATTTCCTCTACGGTGTTGGAGGTCTCACTGACTAATCAGAGATCAGCAAGGCTATAGCTTTTCCAGAGGTTTCAAGAGTCTGCTTTCTTGCCTTTCCCAGCATGCCTTGGCCTATGGCCCCCTTCCATGGTCAAAACCAGCAACACTAGACTAAGTCTTTCCTTGCTGCATCCTGGTTCCCTCTTCCACGTCTCTCTTCCTCTTTTAAGGACTCTTATCTGACTCAGATAATCCAAGTTTGTCTCCCTGTGTAAGGTCATCTGCTTTAACATCCTAAATTCCTTTTGAAAACTCAACACTCTAGCCAAGCATGGTGGTATGCACCCATTAATCCTAGCACTTGGGAGGCCAAGACAAAAAGATAGCTTGGTCTCCATAACAAGAACCTAACTCAAAAAAATAACATAATCCACCCAGTTTTGGTGGTGCATGCCTTGAACCTCAGTACTTGGGAAGTAGAGGCAATCGGAACTCCGTGAGTTCGAGCCTAGTCTGGTCTACATTGAGAGTGGACAGTCAGGGCTACATAGAGAGACCATGGCAATAAATAAATAAGTAAATAAAATAATCTGCTCACAGGTTCCTGGGATTAAGATAAGGATATCTTTGAGAAACCTTTATTTATCCTACCCACCACAGAAATCTATTATAATCACACTTGGCTGAACAACAAGTTTGAGGGCATCTTGGGCTACCTGATACACTGACACAAATAAATTATCACTCTCTTTATCTATGATGGCTACTGTATCAGCTGGCAGACTGCATAGCCCTGAGTGAAACGGTGGAACAGAGATGTTAAAGGTCAGGAGCAGGGGACAGGCATCCTTACCTGGGCTGTGTGAGTAGCTTGCAAAATAGCCTTGGGCAATTGCCTTCTTCCTCTGTCCTGACTGTTCCTGACTGTTCCATATTTAAGATGAGAAGACAAACTGTATGGGTGGGGGGAGAGTAGAATATTACTGAGCACTAAAGAAAAATGAGAGGGCTTTTTAAAAATCTCTCTCTCTCTCTCTCTCTCTGTGTGTGTGTGTGTGTGTGTGTGTGTGTGTGTGTGTGTGTGGGTGGGTGGGTGTGTCCACGAGGCCAGAAGAAGGTGTCAGAATGCCTGAAGCTAGAGTTACAGGTGGTTGTGAGTTGCCTGATGTGGGTGCTGGGAACTGAACTCCAGTCCTCTGAAAGACAGCAAGCACTCTTAACCGCTGGGCCCATCTCTCTCCAGACCCAGGAATGAAATTCTAATGAATACTACAACATGCATGAGCCTTAAGAGACATTAAGCTAAGTGAGATAAGCCAAGCACAAAAAAGACAAATGCTACAAGCTCCTGATCACAGGAGGCACTTAGGCAGCCACGTTTATACAGACAGAACAGACACAGGCGTTGCTAAGAGGTAGAGAACAAAGGGTTAGAGTTTCAGATTGGGTTGATTAGAAAGCTCTGCTGATGAACAGTAGTGATGGGAATGTCACGGAGTGCACACATTCTGTGGGTAAAATGACTAAGTGGAAAGTTTGATGCTACTTTGCCATAGTCAATGTAAATAAACTAAACTGAGATGTGGCTAAGTGGGTAGAGTGCTCACCTAGCATGCAGGAGGACCTCTGTTCCATCTTCAACACTGCGTAAAACTACACCTGGTAGTCCACACCTGTAGTCTCAGCACTGGAGATGGAGACAGAGACAGGAAGGTCAGGAATTCAGAATCATTCTCAGGGACATATAGAGTTCAAGGTCAGCCTGGGCTGCAGGAGACTCTGTCCCAAAATAAATTAGCTAATTGACTAGAACACTTTTTAAAAGATAAGACAGTAAGTAACAGTGCCCTTTACACTATCTGTCATCGGACGTGACCCCAGATGACCTCCCCACGGCAAAGCCAACACCCTTCCTCTCTTTCAGGAGACCCCACGTCACAGCAGCCTGCCCCTGGTTGCAAGCTGGAAGACTTTCTTGTTGTTCTTTGGCACGGCCATCTTCACCTTTGAAGGCGTGGGGATGGTAAGAACGATGAGGTACCCCACAGGGTGGCCAGCTGTGAGTCCCTGTCACCCTAGCAGTGCTGAGGGCAGTGCAACATGATTCCCTCCTGGGGATGGGAAAGTCTTCACTCATGAGGGCACCTCCCAACCTGGACCACACCTCAAGTTCCCAAGACAACGACAAAGATGGAAAATTGACTAACCAGCCCACAATAAGCAGGGTGTTGGGGCAATAGCAAGCGTGAGACAAGATGGAGGAGGAGTGAGCATCTAGAGGAGGTGTGGCCATGTGGAGGGGCGTGGCCATTTGGAATGATATGGCAATATAACAAGTGTGGCTGTACAGAGGACGTGGCCTTGTGGAGGGGCGTGGCCTTGTGGAGGGGCGTGGCCTTGTGGAGGGGTGTGGCCTTGTGGAGGGGTGTGGCCTTGTGGAGGGGTCCCTGCTGACTCAATCCACTAGGAGAAGAACACCTGTGCCTGCCTATAAGGGAACCTATACCCACACCATGGCCGCTCCTTCCAACCTTGTCTTTTCCAAACCGTCTGCTTCCAGGTTCTTCCTCTCAAAAGTCAGATGAAGAGCCCACAGCAGTTTCCTGCCGTGCTGTATCTGGGGATGTCCTTTGTCATCTTCCTCTATATCTGCCTGGGGACCCTGGGCTACATGAAGTTCGGCTCAGAAACTCAGGCCAGCATCACCCTCAACTTGCCCAATTGCTGGTAGGAACCTGCCTGCCTCAAGTGGGACAGGGAGACGTGGGCGGTGAGCCTTGATGGCAGAATGCGCATGCGTGAACCGGTTACCTTTAGGAAGCAATGAACTATTGTGAACTGTTGACATTTGTGTTAATAATGACTACGGGTGAGTTTGATGACCAGGCACTGTGCTTCTTCTCATTGTCAATGAGGACTCCATAGAACAGATGAGAACAGTCAACATCAGAGGCTCTCAGTGACCTTCCCAGCTAACACTGTCTAGTGGGAGTGCAGACTTGACTTCTGAGTTTGACCCCCAAATGCAAAGGTCCTAAGATGAGCAATGCGGAGCTGTTGAGGAAACAGAACGTGAAAACGCCATGTTAGAGCATTTGTGCAGATTGTCTGAGGACCTAGGTTGGATAAAAATAAGAATAATATTTTTTAATTTTTGAGATAGGGTCTCATGTAGCCCAGGATAACCTCAAACTTCCTTTGTAGCCAAAACTAGCCTTGAACTCCTGATCCAACCTGCCTCTGCTTCCCAAGTGCTGGGATTACGGGCATGCACTACCATTACCTGGGTAAAAACAAATAATAAACAATTTCAGGTATGTACCACAGATGGACTGCTGCTTAAGCTATTGAGTATCCCCAGTTGGAACTCAGCCTGGAGTCCTTTCCCTCAGTCATTCATTCTTTCATCCATCCATCCAGCAAACATCTGTAAGAGGCATCTTTACAGGAGGTCTTGGGCTCCCAATGACTAAATACATGTTCTAAAGCTAACTAATAGGATCCGCATTCTGGTTCCTCCATGCCCGTGGGCGAGCCTCCCACCCTTCTGCACAGTAAGGCTTACACACGTGCCTCTCGGTATCAGTCAGGACAGTTTCATGATGAACCATCACCGTGACTGTCACACAAGTGCTTACTTAACTCTTTGTTCACACCAACCCATTATGGGATGGCCCAGGTTCTCATTCTAATGGACCAGCCACACTCCAGAGTGTTCTGGTTGTCATGACAAAGAGTCACTGAATGCCACCTGGCCTTCCCAAGCAGCTAGTGCAGCAGCGTGAACTTCTAACTTAAGCTAGCAGAGGCAGCCCTCCTGTCAGACTCCTCACCGTGGCAGGGAAGGGCCTAGAGACCTTTGATGAACAGCACTCTGGTGCACTTGCTGGCAGTGTGTGCTGGCAGCGACTGCTTTAATATACAGAAAATGTTAGAAAAGTGTTTGGCATCCAGCAAGCTCTGAGGATTATCAGCTGTTACCATTGTTATGGCTCCTTACAGCCTTGGCCTTTCAGTTGGGTGGGGTGATAATGGCATTCACTTCCCCAAAGCCAGAGCAGTAAAATAAGGAAAATGTCACCAGCCCCACCCTCCTCGCTGTGCCCTGCTAATGACCAGATGAGATCATGAATGTGGATGCTTTGAAGTTGTGCCTTATTTTATGCAAGCGAGATATTATCTTAATATGTGGGTCTTATTCTTGGCTGATTGCACTTCCTCTAGCTATCCTGGGCAGAGCCTTTTCATTCTGAGGGTGGCAGCTAAATACATAGGCAGTGAGCTCCAGTCACGCTGGTGTAAGCCAGCTAGTGAGTGGAGGGAGAGGAACTCACTCTTGAGGGAAGTCTTGAATAAACAACCCTTCCCAATAAAAACACCAACAATTCCAGAAAAGAAGGGAGGGTAAGTACATAAAATAAGAATTTTATACACAAAAATATCCTCCAAACATACAAAAGAAATGCCAGTTTTAAAAATTACAGTGTTGTCAGGCGGTGGTGGTGCACACCTTTAATCTCACACTCAGGAAGCAGAGGCAGGTGGATCTCTGTGAGTTCAAGGCCAGCCTGGTCTACAAAGTGAGTTTCAGGACAGCCAAGACTAAACAGAGAAACCCTTTCTCAACCCCCTCCCCCGGAAAAAAAATCTGGGTTTGGAGGTGTGTGCTTGCTGTCCTAGCCCTGGGGAGATGGAGACAGGCAGATCCCTGGAGTGTGCTGGCCAGCCAGCCTAGCCAAATCAGTGAGAGTTCCGGGGCCCACAGAGAGACCCCTCATCAAAAACAAGGTGGCGGCTCCTGAAGAAGGATACGGCTACATGCCTGCACACACGTGTGCATGTGCAGACAGGAACACGCACATACTGCAATGTCGGAGACTGACGTGATTCACATCATGTCAGCACTTAGAGCCATAGACTAGGACAAAAGGGCAGTAAGTACTTCAATAGGCATCAAAATTTAAATTCATGGCTGGGGTCTGATGCATAGCTCAGGGGTCGAGTGCTCACCTAGCATACATGAGGCTCTGGGTTCAATCCCCAGCATTGCATAAACCAGAGTGGTGGCTCATGCCACTAATCCCGACACTTTCAAAATGGAATCCAGAGTTCGAGGTCATTCTTGGGTGCATACCAACCTGGAAACCGGCCTGGGACATAGGGTGAGATCCAATGTCAAGAAAAAATTAACTGAAAAATCATTTTTACTTCTGGAGTTGATGTGTAGATAAGGAATATGGAGGTGTGTGCTGTATATGCTGAGATAAGCAGATGTGGGATATTTGGGGGTGTGTCATACATCCTGAGATATGCAGACGTGAGCTATGTGAGTGCATGGTGTGTGCTGAGATATGCGGATATATGTAGAGATAGTCTTTGCTGCATTGTTTTCTTGGCAAAAGACAGAATAATCTAAGTTTCCCATTAACTTTTGACTAGTTAAAAAACTGAAAAAAAAAATCTCTGTGCCGTTAAATAGAAGTGCCAGACATATGCCGGATGGTGGTGGCGCACGCCTTTAATCCCAGCACTCAGGAGGCAGAGGCAGGTAGGTCTCTGTAAGTTCGAGGCCAGCCTGGTCTACAGAGCGAGATCCAGCACAGGCACCAAAACAACACAACACAGAGAAACCCTGTCTTGAGAAAAAAAAAAAAAAAAGTGCCAGACATGTATTTACAGGGAACAACTTACAAGAAATATTTTGTTTATTTATTGTTTTGAGACAGGATCTCACTGTCTAGGCCTTGTTGACTTAGAACTATGTATACCAGGCTGGCCTCAAACCTATGGCAATCCTCCTGCCTCTGCCTTCCAAGTCCTGGGATCACAGGCAAGTGCCACCACATCCAGTTTTATATTTGACGATATAACAAAGGTCAACAATTCCTAGAGACGTGCCACCGTGCATCTGTGGGTGTATGTGTGGCTCCCCTACTTTCTGTTTAAGATTGTAGGCACAGGGCTGAGAATGTGGCTCAGTGGGTAGTGTTTGCCACCCAAACATGAAGATCCAACTTAGAGCCCTCAGAACCCACGTAAAAGCTGGGCACGGTGGTGATGCAATCTGGGATGCCAATGTTCCTGAGTGAGACAAGAGGCAGAGACAGGAGAGCCCGTGGGGTGCAGCCAACCTGGATGTGCAGCAGGAACAAACAGGAGAGATGCTGTTCCAGATGTGGTAGAAGGCGAGGATGGACACTTGAGGTCGTCCTTTGACCTCCACATGGGCGTCATGGCAAATGCTGAGGGAACTGCAGTGAGAATCAGGGGTGAGGAAATGGTCGTGGCTGTGTGGCTGCGTGGCTGCTGCACTGTGAATTTTACTGTACATAGACATGACAGTTATAGTTTTCTAAATGAAATATTTAAATGAAATACCTGCAGGTTCCTATGGCCTCAGAACCTCCAGGAATGCATGTTTCCACGTCCCCTCTGAGCCAGTTTGACCCAGGTCGCTGACTCTTGACCTGTGAAGCTTCCGATGAGTCCTGAACCACCTTCCCGGAATCCTGGTGGCCTCTCACATCCTTTCCATGTTCTGTCTGCAGGTTGTACCAGTCGGTCAAGCTGATGTACTCCGTTGGCATCTTCTTCACCTATGCCCTCCAGTTCCATGTCCCAGCTGAGATCATCATCCCCTACGTCATCTCAAGAGTGTCTGAGAACTGGGCTCTGTTTGTAGACCTGACCGTCCGCACCGCCTTGGTCTGCCTGACCTGTGAGTTGGGGAGATGGTGCTTATTTACACAAACCCAGGATAGTGCCCACCCCAGCAGCCTTGGCTCTGCCACTTACCTCTGTGATCAACAAGATGTTTGTCTCATTGTTCTTACCTTTCTACCTGAAAACGGGCTTAGAGAACTCACATAAGGAGAGTCACCCCCAGTCTTATTGCCTAGGGAGTGGGCACTGACCAATTCATGGGGGAAAGCAAGATCTTTCTTACACAGCCACTTGCCCACCTGCTGGCCACTGTACTGGTGTATCTAACACTCACACCAACCCAGCATTTCTGCCAACTGAGGGAGCCATGGCCCGGAGAAATTAAGTCACATCCCCACGTCACACAGCTCCATGACAGAATGGGAGACTTGGTTCCCTAGGGCCTCTCTCCTTCCCATTTCATGTAGGGCCAAGTCCCTGTGCCCTCAATTATTTAATTGTAAAGAAATTTACGTATTTTAACTGTAAAGAACCCCCCAAAGGGCTGATTTGTTAAGGACTTGGGGGGTATTTCAGTCCATTCTCCTCCCTCTTTTCTCATCATTCATTCATTCACCCTTTCGTTCGCAGTGAGCACTGTTTAGGAAACACTGGAAGAAGGGCTGGGCAATCCTTTCTCTGGAGCATTCTAGGAAGAGAGAGGGGTTAAGAAGAGGTGCCCAGGAGGAAAGAGGGAACTGGGGATGTTTGACGTAGAGAAGCAAGGGCGCTGGACTTCTGGTGTTTATATTATAGTGCGAGGTGGAAGAGACTCAGTGTGTGTGTGTGTGTGGGGGGGGGGGGTCCCGGCTGCCAGCCTAGCTCCAGATTCAGTGAGAGACCCTGTCTCAAGGGAATGAGGCACAGAGTGCGAGATGATGGAGCAGGACACTTGAATCCTTCCTCCGGCCTCCACACTCACACAGGTGCATATGCATGCACACAGACACACACACACACACACACATTTTTTTTCTCTACAGAAATGATAATTTTAAAAAAGGATTGGGGGCCAGGCAGGGTCCAGAGCCATGGTGCCTGGCCTAATCCTTAAACTCCAAGGCCATGCTTGTTGGGGAACCTCTCTTTGAGGCACACTCAGTGAGTTGACATTCCTCTCTCTCTGCAGGTTTCTCAGCTGTTCTCATCCCACGCCTGGACCTGGTCATCTCCCTGGTGGGCTCTGTGAGCAGCAGTGCCCTGGCCCTCATCATCCCGCCCCTGCTGGAGATCACCACTTTTTACTCCGAGAACATGAGCTGTGTGACCATTGCCAAGGACATCATGATCAGCATCCTGGGCCTCTTAGGGTGTGTATTTGGGACATACCAAGCCCTCTACGAGATGACTCAGCAGGCCCACTTTTCCATGGCTAACTCGACAAGAGTCTACACATAATTGCCTATTTTTATTTGAATAGTTCTTCCTTCCTCCCATCCTCTGTCGGATTCCCATTATATGCATTCATCAAAACCCAGCATCTCTATGTCAATTAGTGGCTTCTTTATCTTCCAAGAGGAACGTGGGTGGTGCTGCAGGTCGGGACGGATCCCTGAAAGGTGCCCTGTTATTGGCTCTGGGTTTCTTGGACAGTTCTTTTGTACCTTGATACCCAAATCAGGTCAAGTCTTTGATACCATCAGCCTCAACAAGCCAGGCAAGGCTGTGCATGCCTGTAGTCCCAATGCCAGAGAGAAGGGGAGGCAGGCCGAGACAAACGGAGGCCTAAAGCTCATTGGTCAGCCAGTCTAGCCAAATCAGTGAGTCCAGGTTCACTGAGAGACCGAGTCTCTCAAAAATACAGGTAGAAGCAACTGAGGAAGATATCTGGTATCAACCTCGGCCTCCACATGCATATACATGCACACACACATACATACACACACACACACACACACACACACACACACACACACACACACACACACACTGATAAGTACACGTACCACATACACATAACCAAAGTGGCGGAAACAAACAAGAAAATGGGTGCAGGTGTAGAGATGACTCATTGGTTAATAGTGTTCTCTGTCCTTGCACAGAGTTCAGTCCCCAACTCCCGGGTCAGGTAGCTCACAATGGCCTGGAACTCTAGTTCCAGGCATTCTGACCCCCTCTGCTAGCCTCGTGGACACACACACACACACACACACACACACACACACACACACACACCTACAAATTAAAAGATTTTAAAGGAAATGGATGCCACACCCCACCCACATCCCCTGATGCCCTGAAAATCACATAAATGCCTGAGTGGTTGCTTTCCCTGTGTCCAGAAAGCATTTCTGAGGCACCAGGCTTAGAAAGTGCGCACCGAGGAATACGAATCTCCTATTCAGTAAGAGTCTCACAAAGAAAGTAGCCTTAACCTGGTTCAGCCACTGAGTCAAAATTTATCCCCCAAACCTTTACAAAATAATTTCCCATAAATTAGTTACCCTGCTGCCCTGGCGATCTGAGGAGAGCCAGAGATAAAAGCTCACTTCTTTGGAAGTTTTCATTACAGGTCCATCTTTCAGAGAAGGCATGTTCTCATTAACACCTGAAAGGAGCCACTGTCCCATCTACACAGTTTCCTTCCTCCTTCTTTTCCTTCCTCCCTTCCCTTCCATCTCACCCCTCCCCTCATCTCCCCTTCCCCACTCCCCTCCTCTCCCTCGGCCTGCCTGTCCCTCTTTTCTCCCAACTCTCTCCTCTCCCCTCCTCTCCCTCCTGTGGAGAAAGAGATTTTTATCCTCTGCAAGGATTATTGACCTACTTTTTAAGTAACAGTCAGCTGGGGGAAGGGTTTAAAGAGATAGCCCTCTCAGCAAGCACACTGCTACTGTGTTTCTTGTTCAAGGACAATTTTGTAACGTGGAAGTCTTGAATGTAGCATTCCTGGGCATGTGTCCCAAGCATCTTTTGTGTTTGAAAAGATTAACATAAAATAGTAGAAAGTTAGAAATACACATCCCCACGCAATTAAAATGATGAGTCCAGAAAAACTAGCATGCCACCTGACTTAGAGCACACTGCTGGGTAACTGACTTATCAGTGAGTAAAAGCTGGTTAAAAACAAAAACAAAAACAAAAAACAGGTGAGCCAGCCAGGCTTGGAGGTGCGGGCAGGTAATCCCCACTACACAAGAAGCTGAGGCAAGAGAATGACAAGTTCAAAGTCTACTTGGATTATTGAGGGGGTTCAAGGTCAGCCTGAGCCACAGCTTAGTGAGAGCCTGTCTCCAAACTAAAGAGGGAAGGCAAAGGGGCTGGGGCGTGACTCAGTGGCAAAGCTGTCGCCTGGCATGTGGAAGACTTGCGGTTAAATCCCCAGGAGAGCAGCAGGCAAACTAACAGAAGGATGTGAACCACAGCTGGATGGAAGGATTATGGGAAAATAATGCTACAGAACAAGCTCCTTTGTGAACACAGCCGAGCACTGGGACTGGGGCCCAGAGTCTTGTGCATACTAGAAAAACACCAGACTAACGGAGCCACCACCCAGGCTTACGGTGACTCTTATGGTGACTCTCTTAAGTAGTTCTGCCTAGTGTTTTCCCCTTGCAGTCCTAACCTAGCTAAGTGTCTGTTGCAAGAGGCCTACTGTCTGGCCGCTGCCTCTGCTTGTGACATGCCTCCCCACTAACCACAATCACTTCGGACTAGATTTAAAGTGAGACATGTAAGTCTTTACTTTTGCTTACACACTTAGAAATCATTGTGTGGTTATGAGTGTGTAGTGGTTTAAATGAGAATGCCCCCTACAAGGCTCATAAATTTGAATGCTTGATCACCAGGCAATGGAACTGTCTGAGAAGGATTAGGAGGACTAGGAAGTGTGCCCTTGTTGGAGGTGTGACCTTGTAGGAGGAGGCTGTCACTGGAAGCCGGCCTTGACGTTTCAAGAGCCGATACCAGACCAGCTGTCTCTCTCTGTCGATGGCCTTGTAATGCCCTCAGCTATTTCTCCAGCACCGTGTCTGCCTGCTTGCCACCACACCACACTCCCTGTCATGATGATCATGGTCTAAAACTATAAGCAAGTCCCCAAGTAAAAGTTTTCTTTTATAAAAGTAGCCTTGGTCATGGTGTCTCTTCACAGCAGTAGGACAATGACTAAGACAGGCTGGCTATTTTTGTAAGTGTGTGTGTGTGTGTGTGTGTGTGTGTGTGTGTGTGTGTGTGTGTGTGTGTGCGCGCGCATGCGCACACATGTGAAGTCCATGAGCTTCCCCAGAGTTGCCTGTCTCTCCCTCTCTTCTCATTGTTGGAGTAGTGGGATTACAGCTACACTACAGCATACTTTCTGTGGACTCTGGGAATTCAAACTCAGGTCCTCACAACTGCTCAGCAAGTGATTTACCACACCCCTAAGGGGCTTAATTGTGGCACCTTTGTATACCAAAGAACAGAGAGGTGAGGGAGGGTGATACAGGAACAGCATACCCCTTAACGAATGAGTACCAAGGAGCCCTCAAAACAACTACAACAGTAACACAGAGGATCACTGACAGCAGGCACGGTGACCTCAGTGCCTGGGCCTGTCATCCCAACACTGGAGAGGTAGAGGCAGAGGGATCACATGTTCAAGGTCACCCTCTGCTACACAGCAAGTTCCTGGCCAGCCTGTGCTACACGAGATCCTGTCTGAAAAAAAACAAAAATAAAGATTGGGCCAGCAAGAAGGCTCAGTCAGTAAAGGCACGGCTGCCAAGCCTGACACCTCGAGTTCAATTCCCATCACCATGTGGTAGAGAGAGAGAAGACAGGAGACAGACAGATAGGTAAATGTAACAAATGTCTAGAGTCTTTTTAAAAAGAAAAGACCAGAGGCTGGAGAGATGCTCAGTGGTTAAGAGCACAGCCTGTGCTTGCAAAGGACCAGAGATCTGTTCCAAGCACCTATATTGTATAGTTCACTCCCTGTAACTCCAGTTCTAGGGGATTCTACACCCCTTCTGGCCTCCATAGGCATCTGCATGCATGTGCATATGCATACATATACATACATATATATATATATATATATATATATATATATATATATATATATAAATCTTTTATTTATTGACTGACCACAGGTTGAAATAACAGAAGTGATAATTATGAAAGCTTTAAAAATGTACAAATTACTATATATGATGGACACAGAGTGGGCATGTGGTGCTGAAAAGGTGGCCCTGGTAGACTTGCTTGACACAGTGTTGCCTCAGGGCTTGAAGTTGTAAGAAAAATGGCAATATTCGTGCAGCATAATAAAACAAGATCTGCCTAGGCTTGGCAACCCAGTATGGTAGGGTACCCCAGTGCTCCCGACACTTGGTCTTGGAGGGTGCAGGCAGGAAGATTAAGAGTTCAAGGCCATCATTGGCTACATAGTGAACTGAGGCCCAGCTGGGCTATCTGAGACCA